>NW_010973034.1:815611-824645 GCF_000737465.1 Haliaeetus leucocephalus | reverse complement strand
GCGCCCCCGTGCTCCTCTGTGTGTGTGGGGGGGGGGGGGGGGGGGGGGGGGACGGACGGACGACAGGGGGCAGATGTTGGGAGTTACCAGCATTTCCCATAAAGTAAAACATTAAAATTTATTGATCTGCTATCCTATACTGCTATAGAACAGCAGATAAATGCAGATAGAACAGGCAAACAAAGAAAAAATACTGTGTTACGTACACCACGGTCCTTTTGTGGAAAGCTGGATAGTTTACCACAGGTATAAAGCTTTCTTATATTCCTGTTAGTAGTACTCCCTAAAGATTGTAATTTGCAGGAATTTTCTAAACAATATTCTTTTAAATGTTTCCTCTGGACCTCCCTGGGTAGACAACATCTGATCTTCTCAAAGGAACAGCCTACTAGCTTTTAAAAATTCAATTTCTGTCTGATACAAACCAGGTATTCGTTCTCTCTCTCTCATCCCAAGAAAATGCAGGTATAGGTTGGTATCATTAGGGAACTAGATTTCCCATCTCAGCATATTTCCATTCCTCCCCTCCTCCCTCAACCAACTACCTCACATAGCCAAGATTTCAAACTTCTGGTTATTTTGGTGTGGTCCTCCCACAATTGCTCCTTAGGGATTTATCCTAATTTTTATGACTACTTAAATATTCACCACAAAGAAAGACAAGGAGAGTAGAACTAACAGAGCAAAGAATGAAAAGACAAAACTGAAAAAAAAATAATCTTTAATTGCCCACAGAATGATGTTGGGAAGATAATGAACAAGAACTTAAAGCACTCCTGCAGGAACGTACATTCAACCTATCTGATATTAGTGAAGTTGGTGGGATGATTCACATGAATGTAATGCTAGAAATCAAGAGCTATAACCTATTTAGAAGGAGCAACAATGGAGAACAAATGGCACTGTGTGCCAAAAATGTCATTGTCTGTTTCTGAGTCACTGACAACAGAAAATCATGTCTTAAGAAATAAAGTACAAGTCAGGATACTAGCTGGCATTTGCTACAGATATGAAATCTCACATAGCATGGTAGTTAAGCATCTATTGCATCTTGTTGGAAATAAAAGTTTAATTATCACAAGTGGACATAACACTGAGTGAGATAACCTGGAGCTTTCATGCCGCCATTATCAGAACATGCTTGAAATTTCTAAAAATTGAGGACAATTTCTTATGCTGAGAAATGTTAAATCCAACCCAAGGGAAAGCTGTATTCGACTTCATCCGGACAGATAACAAGTACCCCACTGTGTCATAGAGAACAAATACAGAACAAAGACCGCTCCTGCCCCAGGTCTTAGAATCAAAGGACATATTCCCAAACACATCTTTGCAAAACGACTTAAGCGGTCCCACCCCCTACCCACACTACCCCCTCTCAGCTGTGCTGACAGAACTGTTTGTAGCAATGCATAGTGAAGCGGTTCAGAAAATCAGATCCGAGTTAAACCAGAGCAAGGACCTAATCTGAGTTAAAACTATCTTTCTCCCCCACCCCATTTTTTTTTTAAAGGCTATACTTTTAAATTACCAGTTCTCAGATTTGGTTCAGTACCTGGTACAACTGAGGTGACAGAACAAGGCAGGAACATACAGCTGCTACCTGAAAACTTTTTAGCCTGATTTGCCTACATGGGCAAGAAAGAAATACAGACAAAGCAAAGAAGGGCTCAGTAAGTGATCACTGTGATAGCCAGTAGTTTATTCTTCTGAACTTCAAACTCTGCTATTCCAAAATACAAACATTTAAAATAAAGTATCCAGAAACCTCCACTGATTTTTTACTTAATGACTACCATGTATCAAAGATAAGTTTGCATTTATAATAGTTTTGTTGATTTTGATGGCTCTGCTTGCTCAGAAATATTTCTCCTTGGCTTGGAGGTGGGCAGCTACGTTAACACAGCCTTGCAGCTTGGGAGTTATCAACATACGATACACAATTCCCAATCATTCAGATTTTATTTCACAAGATTTAATCGTATGCTTCAGTGGGAAGATACTCTTTCACTACACGGACTATTATTCTTCTGTATCTCTTCAAGAGAGATACAGATTGTGTGCATGAGCACATCTATTTATCCCTCATTTCACTGTATTTCCATAATGCCTTTATGTAATGGCTCTTTCACTACCAAGTCTTCCTGTTAACATATTTCTCCCTTGAAAACACTTCCAGTTTTGTTTTGGACTGTGGTGCCTGTTTTTATTTAAATCTAGTCCACTTACTCAACATCTTGTTTCTTGGGATGGGTTTATAACACACAGGTTCTGCTAGAGGAATTACAGGATCATATGTTAGAAAATAAGCTGGATGTTTTCAAGGTATACTCTAGTACTTACGACAAGAAGGAAGAAAGCAAAGAAAGAATATGGTTTAGCATCTTCTTCAGGTAAACAAGGAGACCAAGATTTGCATGTATTATACACTAATGGTGCTATGCATAAATATGACATTCACTCAAACTTGCACTCTGAGGCTTTGTGAAGCCCCGCTTGCAGAACTGTAAAAGAAACTATCACCACAATGTTATATGTTGGGCTTGGTCTTTGACCCAACATTCAGGACAACCTGCAGTGCACCTGGCACACTGACAACACGATCAATCAGAATCGCCTTGTCCATCTTTTCAGACAAGCAGTTATTACTCTAAAAACCAAGACAGTTTTCCTTCAAGCACAGAGGTTTACAATGGCTGCAAAGTACAACTGAGCTACTAACTCTCAGCATGTAGCAGAAATAAAACAAGAATGAGGTCCACTATGCCTGCTCCTAAGCCAAAATATACTTCAGTTAAGGGATGACGAGAAACAGGAGAACCCATTTTTCCTGCATCCCACCAGGAGCTTTCGTCACACACACTGCATAAAGCTGACACGGTGAAGAAAGCTCAGTAGGCCAGCAGAGTATGTACACTGCAGCTGAAATATCCAGAGAATTCAAAACAAATATCTTAAAGGATTTAATTGCAAATGGAAAATGGCAACTTTATGAAGCTTATAATTCAGACAAATCCAGACTAGCTGTCTTGGGAAATACTTCACAATTTCTAAAGCTATCTTCCTATTAAATTTCATATGTCTTATCTACATCTTGGAGATGCCTAGGGGTACTTAAGAGTAATCAAGAATATTTTCAATACAGTCAAAAACATTTTTCAGTATGTCCCTCTCAAAAAAAAAAACCTACTTAGCTTAAACTTTGGCTTCAAATTGGCAGTGAACAGGAAAACTTCCTTACTGACAACTGATAATAAATTACAAAAACAAAAAAGCAGAAACTTGAACAACTTAATATGATGGGCCTGACTTTAAAAGCACAAGCATCAAGAAACATAAACACATTTAGTATCACTGGTGCTTCAGGTATGGACCTACTTCCAGTTAACACTGGAACTGGCTAATCTGCAGTCCAATTGACAACGTGTACAGCTAATTCTTATTTTAAACATCCTCTCTCTTTCTACATATATGATAAAGAATATTTTATTTCATTTGCCTGCCTGAGGAAAAACCCTATTTGCTGACAGAAGAGTTTCCTAAATTTACCACCATACTAAATATATTGATTCGGCTAATACTACAGTTGCTAAGACAATACTTATTTCAGGTAAGTACTTGTTGTGGTTTAACCCCAGCCAGCAACTAAACACTACGCATCTGCTCACTCACTTCCCCCCTACCCACTGGGATGGGGGGAAAGAATCGAGGGGAAAAAAAAAAAGGTAAAACTCATGGGTTGAGATAAGAACAGTTTAACAGAGCAGAAAGGAGGAAAATAATAATGATAAAAATAACAATAATAAAATTACAATAATAATAATAAACAAATTAGAATATAGAAAACAAGTGATGCACAGTGCAATTGCTCACCACTTGCTGACCAATGCCCAGTCAGTTCCTGAGCAGCGATCCACACCCCCGGCCAACTTCCCCTGATTTATATACTGGGCATGACGTACGTTTTGGGTTTGTGTGGCGGAGTTTTGGTAGCAGGGGAGGGGACTACAGGGCCGGCTCCTGTGAGAAGCTGCTAGAAGCTTCCCCAGCTCCAAGTTGGACCTGCCTCTGGGCAAGGCTGAGCCCATCAGCAACAGTGGTAGCACCTCTGGGAGAAGGTATTCAAGAAGGGAAAACGTGCAGTGGGGGAGGAGACTGGAATGTGAGAGGAACCCCTCTACGGATACTGAGGTCAGTGAAGGAGGAAGGGGAGGAAAAGCGCTGGAGGAGGGGATGCCCCCGCAGCCCGCAGTGAGGCGGCAGGCTGTCCCCCCCCCAGCCCATGGAGGGGAGTGGGGGAGCAGATGCCCACCTGCAGCCCAGGGAGAGAGGAGCCCACACCTGAGCAGGGGGATGCCCCCCAAGATGGCCAGGACTCCAGGGGAAAGCCCGTGCTGGAGCAGGCTGTGCCTGAAGGACTGCAGCCCGTGGAAAGGACCCACGCTGGAGCAGGTCATGAATGAAGGACTGCAGCCTGTGGGAAGGACCCACGACGGAGAAGTTCATGGACGACTGTCTCCCATGGGAGGGACCCCACACTGGAGCAGGGGACGAGTCAGGAGTCCTCCCCCTGAGGAAGAAGGAGCGGCAGAGACAACGTGTGATGATCTGAGCACAATCCACATTCCCCGTCCCCCTGCACTGCTGGGGTGGAGGAGGTGGAGAAAATCTGGAGTGGGGTCGAGCCAGGAAGGAGGGAGGGGTGGGGGGAAGGGGCTTTAAGATTTGGTTTTATTTCCCATTATCCTTGTTTTGATTGGACTGGTAGTAAATTACATTGATTTTTTTTTTTCCCCCCCGAGTCTATTTTTTGCCCATGACCATAATTGGCGAGTGATCCTTCTCTGTCCTTGTCTCGACCCATGAGATTTTCTTTATACCTTCTTCTCCTCATCCCACTGGGGGCAGGGAGGAGTGAGGGAGTGAGCGGCTTCATGGTGCTTTGTTGCTGGCTGGGCTTAAACCATGACAACATCACACGGTATAGAATACTCCTTTGGCCAGTTTGGGTCAGCTGTCCTGCCTGTGCCCCCTCCCAACTTCTTGTGCCCCTCCAGCCTTCCTGCTGGCTGGGCATGAGAAGCTGAAAAAGCCTTGACTGGGTCCAAACACTACTTAGAAACAACTGAAAATGTCAGTGTATTATCAACATTATTCTCATCCTAAACCCAAACCAATCCATTACGCCAGCTACTAGAAAAAAAATTAACTCTATCCCAGCCAAAACCAGGGCAGTACTAAAAAACAATACTTCCTAGACTTAAATGTCTGTATAGCAGGCTTAGCACAGACTGGTCCCCTTCAATTTCTGCTGGGCAACAGGAAGCTGGAGGAATACAGAAACTACAGAACTGTAAAGCAGAAACACGTGGTTAGCCTGATAAACTCTACACAGTTCATCTTCCCTTTTTGGATACCTGCTCAACAGAATACAAACTGCAGTACCAGCAAGGTTCCACCAAGCTGGAAGTCGATTCGCTCCAGCAGAGTGTAACAGGAAAAAAAGCACTTACATGAGGACTGCACTAGTCCACAGAGTGGGACACCATCCTCACCAGCAGTATCACTAATAATTAACTCACAGGATCAGACTGCTCAGGAAACTGGTAGAGGGGCTTTCACCACAGTCAGTTGAAGTACAGGGTGACCCAGGCTGCGGATCCATGATCTGCTGAAGCCCATACAACACTTCCAGCCCTTCTCCTTGTTCCAGCCACAGTCCCACGTCCCACACCCGCATCTGTGCTAGTGAGCAAGCCGATGCAATGAGAAAGGAGCGTTTTATATCTCTAGCTCTGTATCAGCTGGATCGGCTTCCTTACCTGGCTCCCTATGCAGCCAGCTGATCTCTCATATGGCCAGGAGGGATGGGACAGGAAGAGGAGAGGAGTGCTGCCCCTTCCAGCAGTGGGGATGTAATGTGAACAGGCTGTGAAACTGCACCCTGGGCACTCTGTTAACAGAGTGAGTCTGTAGCTGGAGGGAAACAACTTGCGGGTCTCAGCCTAATTCCTAGAAGTGCTCAGCCATTAAACAAAAATCACTACCAAACCTGGTACTACTAAGTATCTGACGGTGAGCTGAGCAAGGATCATACAAAATTGAATGCTGTATCTTTTCACCTTCCAATAAGACTCACATTACAAAGAACAGTGTAAGGAATACTGCGAGTGGTTAAACATTAAGTTCTCAGAGTCCTCACTCCAGAGTCTTCCTCTCAAAAATAAAAGCGTGTATATATACATAACGCACATTCTAACCGCAGCACTTAAACCACGGAACAACATCCATGAAAAAAAAACATTTTAAGCCCATTAAATTGTACATCAGGAATTCCACTCAGTGCAGATCTGTGAAACTGATCTAGAGGCGAAGTAGATATATGTATGACCACACTCACAAAGAGAAAAAAAAAAGTCTTTTCTAAGGCAGAAAAAAAAAATTCATAGGGCAGCATTAAATTTCATAAGCAGATGTTTTCATGCCTACTGTTAACCAATTTGTTTCAGTAAGCGAGTGGAAAAAAATAAAAAAAGATATCCATTCATTCTTTGTATGTATGCTTTACTTCAAAGAATTCCAGGAATCTATTGTAAATCTAAAAAACTCCTCAGTCACCACAGCACATTGTTCCCCAAAGGAACAGTGGGTCAAATTCAAAGTACCAGCAATAGAGTCGCATTCAGAACTTTTTCTATAGAGCCGGTAATGGACAAAACGTCCAAAGTCAGCGCTGAGTCTTCAGGGGAAAGAAAAAAAATAAGGTTGTGAACTTAAAAGAAGAGAGACCAACAGATAAATCCCCACTGAGTAATTATAAGAAGCTCTCCCAAACATTAGCTAACTAGTACATAAAAGGCAATTCTGTAAAAACCATGGTCAAGTCAACTAGCAGATTAACATATGGTCATAATTTGCTACAACCACTGAAAAAGCAATCTGAAGAAAACAGACAAAATCCAGGCACTGGTGAGAAAACTCCAATAATTAAAGGTATTTCAGTAAGGCAGACAGCCCTCTGAGTGTGCACTATGCTTCTGAAATGATGATGCCCTTGTCCGCCCCCAGCTGCTCAGTACTGTTGGCCTGCTGAAAGTTTTCATCTCATTCCTACGCCTACCAGCACCTGCTAACCTATTTCAGACAAAAAGAGTCAGGTCAGCTTAAACACTATAAATATTACCTCTGTCTTAACCCACCATGTTTTGACTGAGGCAGGCTGGGGAGTGCCCAGACTAACACCAAGGGTGGCACATCAGACCTCCAGCAGACAGGCAGTAAGTAACGGCAGTGACTTCGGCAACAGATACAGCCATCGCCTGGTGCTTCTGTCTAGGGCTACCCTGTGAAGACCAGTACTCTTGTGAGCAAAGAATGATTTCTTTTTATTATTTTTGAAAGAAAGCGAAATGATACCTGAAACACTTACAACACCAGATCTGCTCAATTCCAAACCCAGAGGAGCATATAAAGACATGCTTCCTGTATTTTACAGTGCTATCACTCTGCGATAGCCTGTAAGCTGTTGAGTGTCTTCAATTGCTAAGATTTTAGATCCCCCCACACAAGAGCATTTTTACCTTTCCCTACATAATTACTGAATACCTAATTTTAACATCCCGCAGGCATTCTCTAACCCATATGCTATCATCAGGCAGCTTTACCATGGGTAGCATAACACATTGCCACCCTCTTTCACCCACAGCCTCATTAACGATTCCAAGAAAATGTTAGTGATTACTAGAAGAACCCCATCTTTTTGCTGTACTAGTGGTATTCATGTTTCTTCGAAGGCAAATGCTGTCACCACCCTACTCTTTACCGTGTCACCAAATCACTGTGCAGTTAAGACCAAAGATAGCCAGTTAGCTTTGTAACTGCTGTTGATTTTGTAATGCCTCTTTTGCCAATGACAGTATGTCCTGACCAAGGCCTGTTCCCTGCTTATTCGAACTTACTACCTTACTTAGCCAAAAACTTCATACAGAAATGGCGTACAGTGGATGCTACATTTTGTGAAGGCTTGTTAAGCTGGCTTACATGAGACTGAGCGGCTTGGCTCACGTACCGCCACAGTTAAAAGTTAACTATGTGGAAGGAAAGCGGTACAACCTCAATCTGAAAGCTTCAGTATTTAGCTTTGAAAGAAAAAAGAAGCCAGTATTTCTTTAAAAAGCAAAGTGCGTGGTTTTTTTGAAAGGAACGCCTGACATTATAAAGTAACGACTTTTGAGTTATCTCACTGCCAAGCCAAAACCAATCAACAGTAATAGTTTAAAAGGGAAAACTATCGCCCTACGTTGACATCTGGATAACTCAGAAACGACAAATACTTCACACGGCTTTCTAAGCCGCCAGACCAACCACGAGAAACTTCACTCCAAAAAGAAGTTTTCAGTCACATACAACCAGGAAAGCAAAACTCCGACTGAAAATTACCACTCAGGCCCAGCTGTGTTATTAAGTCAGGCGAACTGGGCTCACAGAGTAACTTTTCGCCATTTCCGACCGTACAGAAAGTTCGCATCGGGTAACGGGCAAAACGTGACAGGCCTTGCTTTGCGAGACCGGCTGACAGCACCAAAAAGCTGCAGCAGTGGCTGTGAGCGTGCATTTGGGGGGGGGGGGAAAACCCCAAACCAACCCCTTCTAAATCATTCAGAAAACTCGAAATGAGCCTTGTGTGTCCCGTCCCCCCCACCCCTTTCTGGCCCCCTTTGCCGAAAGCGGTTCGCAAGGTGCAAACACGTGGAGCAGCTCAAGGAGGAGCCCGGTGACCGGCCGGGCCTGGAGCCGGGGCTGGGGGAGGCCGGTCCCGGGGAGACGGTGACACCGTGGCCGCGTCCCCCCCGTCCCCCACCCCCCCATTAACCCGTGTTTTGCCAGCACCGCCGGCACCAACCTACTTTTAAACCCTCCTCCCTCCCTGCGGAGCACCGGCAGGAGGGGCGGGCGGCGCGGAGAGCCCACCGCCCCCCTTCTTTCCACCCCCGGCCGCCGCTTCAAGGCCTGCCGCCGCCAACACGCGAGGCCC
>NW_010973034.1:572624-815427 GCF_000737465.1 Haliaeetus leucocephalus | reverse complement strand
CGGCTGCCACTTCCGGGGTCCGCGCGCCGTGACGTCAGCGCCCGGGGGCGCGGCGGGGAACCCGGAAGTGGAGCGAGAAGGGCGGCGGTGGCGGCGCTCGGCCTCGGCCTTGGCCTACTCGCCCCGTTCCCTGAAAAAACGCCTTGTTGGGGGGGGGGGCTGGAGTTTCCCGGTGAGGCCTTGGGTCGGCGAATCCCGCCAGGGCACCGCTGACACGGACCGGGCGGGTAACGGTATCCAGAGCTGGGGCTGCTGCTCGGAGGGCACGTGTCCCCAGGGCGGGAAGGGCGGGGGGCCCGCTCCCCAGTTGGCGTTTGGATGGGAATTTGGGTAAAGGAATGAGGCGGGATGAAGCGTTTCGCGGCAGGTGTCTGGGGCGTCTTCGGAAATAGGCGAGGATGGCATCGTGTTCGGCCTACGCTAAAACTCCGAAACTCCGGCACAGCAAGAGCAAGCGCGTTGAGCTTCATCTCAGGGGTGCGTCGTCTCGCTCCCTTGAAAATCTTTACAGGTTTGGTCAAATGACTGCCGATAACCCGCGTTAACGCAGATGCTCAGTGGAGGTTTCCACCTCTCTCGGCTCTGTCCGCGCAGGAAGGCTGTGAGCTGTTCTCTGTCCCGAGGACGACCCAGAGAGGCCACATACCATGCGTGCGGCCAAAATGTTCCACCCCCTCTTAGCTCCTGGTCACGACTGATGGCCGCATCCATTGAAGTAGAGCCATGGGAGAAGATAAAACATTTCTCATCCAGGTTGCTCCCAGCTGCTCTCTTTGTTACGACCGAAAGCAGCAAGCTTGTGTGTTCTGTTCTCAATGGTCTTCTGCAACATCCAAGGAAGGAATAAGTGAAATATTTTCCCTCTTCACTGCAGAAGATACTATAATGTATTGGAGAACTTGTCTACTTAAATTTTACAAATCGTGTTTGGTATTTTGAACCTCTTGATTGAGCCAGTATTTTCCCTGTACTTCCCACGTTGGAAAAAAGCGGTGCTTAGATGTCTGTCTTTTGATGAGACATTTGGGATGCCGTACGACAGTGCTGTGACTGAGGTCTATCTAGCCCATCAGCTCTGACTATTATCTGAGCAAAACTGAGGAAGTCAGGGTTGGAAATCATTTAATGAACGTTTTCAGGTAACAGTACTCATGTAAGCAAACCTGTCCTCTCACTCAAAGTTCATGCCGTCTCTAGCTAAATTGCAAAGTGAACCTGGTTAGGACTGATTGAAGTTAAAAGTAGTGGTTTTTGTTGGGGTCTTAATCTGATTCGCTATCATTCTCCACCTCCTGCAGCTCCCACCAGAAAAACACCCAAAACAACCAAACCCCCCTAACAACAAGAAAAATGAACTGGTAGAATGTAGGAGTCAGGAACAAGTTTCAGGGGCAGCCTGCATGAGCAGTACACCTAAAAAAGCACCCTGTGATCTTGACACAGCCATTTACAATTGCAGGTCCAGGGAAGGATGTAAGGAGGAAAAATTTATCAGAACAAGGGGTGGCGGGGGAGTGGTTTTGGAGATGCTTGACCAGCAAAGAACTATTGACCATAGATTTGAAGCTCTTCATATTACGAAGAGGTAGCAGGTTGAAAGCGGAGGTCTGCAATATCAGCCAAATATCAGCAGCGAAGAGGAAACAGAGGTAGTGTGTGGTAGATAGTCAGTCGCTGCAAGCTGGGCTTTTATCTTTTGTTTGCATGTAGGACTGTGGACTTCTGGTGTCTTCACAGGCTTCTGTGATCTACAGTAATACCAGTAATAGGCTCATACTAGCAAAAATACTAATCTGCATGCTTACTGTTGTACCTAATCAAATGGAGTGTTTTGCTTCTTTTTCAAAATCTGTGTCTGTTTTCTTCTTCAGTCTTCTATCCCTCCTAATGCTAGAGCATTCCTAGATGGATACAGATATGTTGCTTAAGCCCAGTGTTTTAGACCTGTTCATTTATTGCTTGTTGAAGGTCCAGTAAGGTTTTTGAGTTCATTTTGCAGAAATAGGAAGTGTGAGTAGTTACATCTGAAATAGATGGAAGCTATGATTTGCCTACACGAGGTGCTGTAGTATGTCAGATATGTTAAAATTTAGGTCTGCATTACTTTTGGTTGCACATCCAAGATTATTAAAACGGCTTTGCCTTAATTTCAGTTCACAATTTAAGCAAAAACGTCATTTACTTATGTGGATTATGGGAAGGCAAGTTAAAATTTAAAACACTCACGTGCAGTAGAAATAAATTCCATGAAATATCTTCAACATTTAGGATTTTACCCGTGTCTGGTACACAGAGCTGTGTCAGAGTGGGAGACAGTCCCGGAGTAACGATGGAGTCTCAATATGAGTATGGTCGTTCTCCTTTTATTACAGGGTTTTACAGGGTTTATACAGAAAAAAGGTGATGGCACGCGCTAGCTATAACGTTATTATTGGCTAAGCTTCTATGTCCACGCGCCTTATACAATACTCTAATTGGTACGATACGCCGTTTCAGGCGACACTATCTTATTCTCTGTTGGCTGTGCAAACTTCTTCACGTGGTGTCCAGCAGTTACTGATCTCATTCTTCAGCATCCAGGTGTTGTTTGTCAGGCTCTTCTTATCTTCCTTTTTCCCAGCGTACAAGGACACAGCATCCTTGTCTGCTCCAGTATTTTGTAAACTTACGCTTCGTTCCCCCATAACGGCTGGATTGCTCACATGCCTTCGCCCAGCCAAGAAATCCTCAACAGAGCTGCATTTCAAAGAACATAGAGAAAACAAGGCATTGAACTGCTGGTTATTACATTAGCACTATTCATCCCGTGTGGCATTTGAAACAGCTGTACCCTGCAAAAAAGAGTATGTGGTCATGTAATTAAAACTATCTTGGGCTGCATGTTGTTAATGACTGCCAGTGTGTCTCGAGTCTGTACGAGGTTACAGACCTAGTTAAAACTGATGGGTGGATTCAGCATTTGTTAACGTTGTCCTTCAAGTCTAGATAGCCTCTGTAGGAGGGAACATGAAGAAGCTAAAACTGCATAGAAAAAACATCCTTTCTGTATAAATCCTTTCCAAATAAGCTGGATTGCAGCAACTCATACCCAGCTGGGATGACCCCCCATAGACTGCTCAGTTACTCAATACTACGCAGAGCTAGACCAGATTTTTATATACTTCTGAACATAGATAAAAATAGAAAGTGTGGTAAGCTGCAGAGTGGTGCTACCCAGAGCAGATCATGTCATTCCAGTATGATCGCAATTTCTTACACAAGAGTACATCAATGCCCTGATGTATCTAAACTGAAGTAAAAGAACTGATTCCCCATGGGGAGTATTACTGAAGGTGGGGATGATGATAATTCAGACCAGAATTACCTGGTAAGGTGGATGTGGACTGGCTGAGGAGGAGGCTGCAAAAACCTAAGCTGAAAGGCAGTTATGAGGTAGGTAGGAGAGAAGTGAACAGGAACACTCTCTGGGGATTGTGATTAGGTTTTGGACATGATATGTGCAATATAGTCATTAATGAGACAGAGATAAGAATTTGATGTGCATCCATGAAATCTGCAGGTGACACTAAGTTGAAAGGTATTACGAGTAATGATCTTGACTAGAGAGAAATGGGATGAAATTTAACAGCATAAAGTTCAAAATCAGGCACTGAAAGAAGAGAAAACCTTTCCTACGAACTCATTACTTAGGGTAAATGAGGACGAAAGAGGTCTTTTTTAGGGACATTAAGATTTCTCGAAGACCTCACAAGACCTGACTTTCTGTGTGTCACCACGAGGGTTAAGCCAATAGCCAGATGGTCACAGATCTGCAGGAGAGAGGCATTTCTCTTTTTTTCTAGTATGAACTAGACATCTATCATGTGTTTGCCTGGACTTGATCCCTAAAGGAGTCGTTTCTGTTACCATGCCTTTGTTTTTTTCCTCCCAAAATATAAATAATAAAACAAAGGCCAGTGACTGTGTTCCTTTCCCATGAAACTATTAGGAAATTGAATCTGAAAGAGAGGGAGTCTCAAAGAGAAAAATTGTCAACTGCTAGTCACGTGAAATAGCAGTGATGTTGCACTGAAAACAGCACAGAGAGGAAAAAAGAAAATCAAACTCAGAAACAAGACCCAGAGACTTTCAAGAAGGCCACTAAACTTAATAGTACTGTCCTGGTTTCAGCTGGGATAGAGTTAACTGTCTTCCTAGTAGCTGGTACAGTGCTATGTTTTGAGTTCAGTATGTGAAGAATGTTGATAACACTGATGTTTTCAGTTGTTGCTCAGTAGTGTTTAGACTATAGTCAAGGATTTTTCAGCTTCTCAAGCCCAGCCAGTGAGAAAGCTGGAGGGGCACAAGAAGTCGGCACAGGACACAGCCAGGGCAGCTGACCCAAACTGGCCAACGGGGTATTCCATACCGTGGGACGTCCCATCTAGTTTAGGAACTGGGGAGTGGGGGCAGGGAATTGCCGCTTGGGGACTAGCTGGGTGTCGGTCGGTGGGTGGTGAGCAATTGCCCTGCGCATCATTTGTACATTCCAATCCTTTTATTACTACTGTTGTCATTTTATTAGTGTTATCATTATTAGTTTCTTCTTTTCTGTTCTATTAAACTGTTCTTATCTCAACCCGCGGGCTTTGCTTCTTCTTCCTGATTTTCTCCCCCATCCCACTGGATGGGGGGGGATTGAGTGAGCGGCTGCGTGGTGCTTAGTTGCTGGCTGGGGTTAAACCACGACAAGTACCTTGGAAGGAAGGGGCCTGGGATGCGCTGGGAACATGAGATAAGCAGGCCAGCCGACTGATGAAGGAGGCACCGACCTGGGCGAGTGGCTCTGCGAGTGTCTGTCTGCAGCACGGAGATGAGAAAAGCTGTTCTCACCAAGGGCTGCAGTCTGCATGACAGAACATGAAATTTTCAGTGCTGGCAGTATGAAAATACTATTTTTTTTTTTTTTTAAATTTAGAGGCAAAAAATGTAACTCAGAAGAACTGTATCGAACACGAGAGAAGTTATTTTAAGACTTCATCATCATATCTAAAGAGGAGCACACCAGGGGAACCAAATATTTGTCGTGTCTATGACAAGTGATCATGGTCTGAAGACAGTTCTTATTACAGTAACATAAATACTGCTTTAACAAGGCTTATTTCAAATGGCTGAAAAAAATGTCAAGTCTCATCAACTCAAAAAATTGAACAGAAAAGCTGAATGAAAATATTATGAATGAAATCATTTTGAACCCCAAAATGTAAGCTTCTGGTATTTAATACTGTAGCTTATGGAAACAGGGAAGAAACTCTTAAGGTCTTAAATATAAATGCAGAATAAACAAAAAGGGAATTTGGTAATGGATACCAAGGAAGCTAGGAATTATTTGAAACTTAGGTGAGAAGAGAGTTAAAGCATAAAAGGGGAAAGGTTGCAATATGCAGTATTTTTAATTCCCATTCTCTGCATACATGCTTTATGATGTGCTCTTTGTTGTCCTAGATTTTATTTGTTTCTGTTGATTTTATTTATGTTTTTTGTCTTTTTAAAAGCTGCCTGCGAAACTTCAACTGGCACAAAGACACAGAAACAGCAAGATAGGACAAGAAATTCAGAATGACAGAAGGCGCCTTGTCTTTTTTTTTCTATTTTTTTTTATACCACCCGCTCACAATTAAAACTTTATCTCCTCCAGATGACACACAGAAGGTGGGCAGGATTTTAGAAGCAGCTGATAGATGATTGTAGCAAGTAGGATGTCTGATTTTAATAGCTATCCTGCAATGCAACTTTCATAAGCAGTTGTTAAATCCTCCTGTGGTTCAGTGCTGGTAGAACACCACAGCCCTTTCTTCAGAAGTACCTACGTTTCTGCTTTCAGCACCTGACAGCATGAAGTGCTAACATCTTCAGTTCTCAGTCAGATTACTGCTGGTTAAGAGCATGCTAAACCTTGCAAACGCAGTTTGCAACAGGGGCACCCAAGTATACTGAGACACTTATTTGAATTTACATTTGAAAAATGGTCTGTTTATTGCACTTGACCTTTGCACTGAATCCCGAAATTGAAGGATGTGATCCAGTCTAGGAATCCTTTGCTGTGACAAAAAGATGCAAAGGGTGTCAGGATAGAGAAGAATCACATGAAAAAATGCATTATACTTTTGCTTTGTCCTACTATCTTATGTCACCTACTTTATGAAAATCACAAGGTATCATTTAATGCTGAGCAATGTGTTTGCACAATAGAGGCCTCACTACTGAGAAACTTCAACCTAGCTCATCAGACACATATCTGGAAAACATAGCAATTTTTTTAATCTTAAAAATTAAGATTAATTTTTTTGTCAATGACAGCTGCTATTTCCAGAGGTTAAAAAAAATAAAAGGCATAGCCTTGTCATCAAGCAGTTGCATTTAAGAATAGCAGCCTTTACGATGTGTGATTCTTGGGAAAAGTTATCCTGTGTCTTTTGGGACACAAAAATTCCTTCTGAGGCTAAGCCCAAAAGAAAAGATAGCGGGGGGGGGGGGAAATCTCTTTAGAATTCCCTTTGTAGCTTCTGTTCATTTGTTCTTTTGGCTTGACATCGATGGAATAGGCTTTTTGTGTACCGTGTACAGCACATAAATACAGAGACTGCATTTCATGAAAAATAAAAATACATTAGCTTTCCTGACAAAGATGATGTGTTACCTTTTGAGAAACACTTTTCATAAGAATTAAATTAGAAACGTTAAAAAAAAAGTGAAATACTGAAAACTCATGAAAAACCAACATTGTTCTTGAGTGCTCTGCAAGGCTGAAACACCTCTCTTTTGGCTTGAAAGTTTTCTTTAATTCAAAATTCTTATTTGGCTTGTTGTTTACACCCTGAATCTGTTTCTTATGTCTTATTCCTGGGTAATTTATTTTGGTTCCTGCTATTGTGCCAAAAGTATGATACACAAATATTCTCAAATTTGTCTTCAGCAGTTTTTGCTGAAACTCGAACATACATAAATCTGTCGTGACATTCACTCTTATGCTTCATTATATGTTCTCGAGAGTTTTTACAGTCTGTTATGTCTTTGTTTTTCACTTACTGCTTTTGCATTTGTGGTAAAGATTAAATATATATGATCTATATTTCAAGTTACCACTCCTAATTCTTTGGTCCTGTATATAGTTGTTCAGAAAAATGCCAGACTGATATGAAAGTTTTGGTGGAATGAAACAAAGATTGAAAGCAACGCTATTGACAGAACTTTATGGTCTGTGTTCTACTATTTACTCTGTAGATATATCGGTTTACGATGTAAACCTTGCAAAGTTATTTCACTGCTGTAACATGTGCAAACAATTTAATTGTACTTTGAATTTTGAAATATTGGCTCTCAATATATGATTACACGATTTATTTTTGCAAGAACCTATGTAGCATACCTATAATTTTTCTGTTCCAAACTATCAATCCCTCAACTCCACAAATGATTTTTGAATAAATTATGCATGTTAGAGCAGATGACTGCTCCGGGGTATTATATAACTTTTTTAAAAATGGTACAACTGTCATCTAAACAATTTGTGTACACATAAAATGGAAAAGCAAATACATGTACCTTTTCCGTTATGTAGTTTAAGTGCACCTTTTGGAACTCCAGTTGGAAAAATGGGATCCCTAAAATGGCACAGCACATAAGATACCAGCATTTTTCTGTTCTTTCCTCTTCTAACCACAGAAGGAAGACTGTGGTTATCAGGGAGAGACCTGACAAAGCTGAACTAAGAAATCATGTCAATGATAGACCATTTTAGTAGAGAGATTTAGATGGAATGAATTCCTGTAGTGCCTATTGCCATGCTAAACACTTTCTCCAAAGACTAAACTCACAAATTACTTCTGCTACTGGCAGTTACAGTGACTTTATCAATGCCCAGACTACTTAAACAGATTGTAACCGTCATGTATTGACCAATCTTCAGTCCAGATGGAGAGAAACCAAACCAGCAACAACAGCAATAGAATTAACATAAGAATATAAACATAATAATAAGCAAAAAATCCCTTCCCCTTCCTGTCGTCTCCTTTAAACAAAACCACAGCCACGCCACCAAGCTCCTACAAAACAACTAGGTATGTCTCACCTTGGAGCTTGTCAGATTGGACCAGCGTGCCCAAATGTCAAAGAGGGTAGGGTTAAAATACAAAAGCTTTAACCGAAAAGTGTCTCATTACTGGGGCTGGAGAACGACTCATCTCTACACACTGTATGCTCTTTGAGACAGTTAATCGCAATGTACGGTGCTGCATAAGGTGTGCTTGCAGCCTCATCTGGAAACGGCAGGAGCGATCATAAAACTTGACAGCTGAGCCAAAACCGGGGAAGGGTGAGAAGGGGAGGGAATGAAAATGAAAGGGTTGCAGGACTGGTTGGGTTTGGTTCACAAATCTAAGAACTGCATGAGACATACGCAGCACCTTTAAAACATGAAGAATTAAACCGCATTCTTTGCCTTGTTAGGTTGGAGGTGTCTGTGCTCTGGTACCAAAGCCTGGTAGAGGTACAGTGTTGCTCAGTAACGTTGATCGGGACCCTGCATAGTTTTTGGAAATAAAGAACAGTCTACCATGTTCTGGTTAATTATTTGTCTGGATTGAAGAGGAGGCCAGATGATTAACATTACACATTTGTGTTGCATTAATGCAGCAACCTCCATCAGTCTGTCCATTCATAAAGCGGACAGGCATGTGTGAAACTGGGGAGCCTTAACTGGAATAGAAACGGTTGCTGTTTGAAGAGACCTAATCCGTTTGCCTCTGAAAAAAGTCTTTGTAGCACATGTTCAGCCGTCAATTTCCTGAAGTTAATACATACCTGCAGGTAGGATTCCTGCCAAGATTATTTCATTCCCAAAGCCACATCTGGCTTACTGTAGAAAGTAATCTGTTTGCTAGTCCATACACCAGAACAAAGACCACCTGCCATTTCAACCTCTTACCTCCCCAATGTTCGTTCCATTCTCTAGGGGGAAAGCGTAATCTTAACCTACATAATAAAACCCATTTAAAACATGTTTATTACATAGAATGAGAGATATCAATAAAGTGTCCAGTACATAAGCAAACAAATTCTTAAAGGTATTATTTCTGGAATATACAGAGAGGTGAACATCCAAGTGAAAACAACTACTTCATTTCTTGAATGATAACCTTGCAGGTGGTTGGTTTGAATTTTACATTTATTAAATTCTTGGTTCTCTAAGACTGTATAAGCTTTGAGAAGGCATAGGCTTTATTGGTATGTATTTAGGTGTTTGTAGGTTGTGAAAACAGATGTGCTATGGATTTCCAAGTGTAAATTAAAAGTTCAGAGAACTTAAAGAAAATAAAACCTGGGGCGAAATAAGGTAGTTTAAGTAAAAAACATAAATAACTCACAAACAGCAATGCATACAAATAGCTCCCACTATCCCACTCTAAGGTAACAGGGGTAGCTTAGAACAATGGAAAAACATAGATATTACAAAATTCATGTGGAACATTAGGAGCAGAAACGTTCAAACAACACTAAACCTGAAATTATTAGCCATATAGGACCTACACTGTTTTAAATCTGTATGACAATTAGTCTAGAAAATGAATTACCTACCTGTGCGCAATACCCACATTCTAAATTATAACAAACATTAACCAGTAAGTTTTTCAAGGATGCCTGAAAGACAATATTGAGGTGGAAAACAAAACAGAGTCAAGATGACACATGAAGACCTGTGTGATACTATTTATTTATGGAGACCAAATATCCAAAAGTTACTAGACTTTTAACATAGAAAACACCTATTATGGGACAAAAAAATAAAGTAGTTGGATATTAGATAATTACAAATTTACCAAAGTTGCTTGTGTAACCATATTTCTGTCCTCTGGTGAATTCATCTAGGGACAAAATATATATGACCATGTCATTAACAGTTAGTTTAAGGAACCCACATGGGCGCATTGGTAATCATTCATCAGGTGTTTTCTAATGCATGAGTGCTTCTTTTACAAGAGTAATTTTAGTTAATGTATTTATTTTTGGGAGAGCTGAAAAGAGATTATTCTTCTAAAAAGCTGTCCTGAAAAGAGAAGAACAAAGCTACATGCTGTTGCAGCAAACTTCCACCATGAACAAAGTCTGAAACCTGAGTTCGTCACAGCAGACATGGCATGCTCTTCGAGCCTGTAACTGGGGAAGATCATTCCTGTTGAATATGATCACCATTATGCGGTTCTTTGCCTCCTTTCTAGATAGAGAACGGATATGACTCGGGTCTGTGTAGACACTGAGACTGATGGCTGTTGGAGCCTGGATCGATTTACTGCAGCAACTGGATAATGAGGCATTTTAGCATGAAAACAGTTTCTTCAGTAGGAAATATTATAAAGTATCACCTCAGAGATGGTTGTAACCTACTAACAGCTGAAGTTGTCATGGATCTAAAGGGCTTCATCTGGTAGTCATCAAATTGGCACTAGCCATGACTTGATGGCTCCTTGTCAGCTTAGGGATAGTTGTCTGCTAAATTTAGACGCACAATCTTAATTCAGACGATCACTTTATGTCATTGGTACTTCATAATTGCCTGCTCTTCCTGAGACACTGTCCTGGTTTCAGCTGGGGTAGAGTTAATTTTCTTCCCAGTAGCCAGTACAGTGTGTTTTGGATTTAGTGTGATGATAATGTTGGTAACACACCGATGTTTCAGTTGTTGCTAAGTAGCGCTTATCCTCAGGTCAGGATTTTTCAGTTTCCCATGCTCTGCCAGCGAGCAGGTGCACAAGAGGCTGGGAGGGAGCATGGCCAGGACAGCTGGCCTGAACTAGCCAAGGGGATATTCCACACCGTAGAACGTCATCCTCAGTACATAAACTGGGGGGAATTGGCTGGGAGGGGCGGATCACTGCTCGGGCATCGGTCAGTGGGTGGTGAGCAATTGCATTGTGCATCACTTGTCTTTTGGGGGGTTTTATTTCTCTCTCTTTTTTTTTGTTATATTCCCTTTCATTAAAATTATTATTTTGTTGTTATTTTTATTTTTTATTATTGTTATTTTTATTATTATCATTATTATATTTTATTTTACTGTAGTTATTAAACCATTCTTATGTCAACCCATGAGTTTTAATTCTGTTTTTTGATTCTCCTCCCCATCCCACTGGCGGGGGGCAGGGGGGTGAGCAAGCAGCTGCGTGGTGCTTAGTTGCTGGCTGGGGTTAAACCATGACAGACACTTGTTATGGAATCACTTTTTCAGGAAAAAGAAAAAATGGTTTGGGTTTATTTTTACTTGTTTGCATGATTCCTTGCTTTTTAGAGTGTTTTTTGTCAGCTCTGTATCATTGTTTGACTTGCTGCAATAATAGCTAACAGTCTATTCCCAAATGCTGTTGCTAGAGAGGAACAATCTGGTTCCTTCGTCATTTTACTGATGGGTATTACAAGGCCCTCAGTGATGCCCAACCTGCTCAAAACCTCGCATGCTTCTCTTGTACTGCCTGCCTGGCAATGTCAGTCAGTTTAGCCTTCTTCCCAAGTGTTGGAGTCCAAAGGTAGAGGAAAAAGCAAGCTCACCCTTGCCCATTTCCTGGACCTTCCACTTAAAATAGTTTTAGATCTTCTGCTTCCGCTCATACCACTGTTTACAGAGAAGCAGCTTCGCACCAGCCAGGACCTCCTCAAGATGTATATGCTTGCTTAGAAATCTCCCCGTTGCCATCAAGTTACTCTCTCATTTCATGCCTAATTGGGCAATGGGTCTAATTCCTCAGTCTTTCGCCTATTGCCTTGGAAGTTTGAATAGTGTCTGTCACTAAAAATGATTGCACATATTTTTAAGGAGTTCCATAAAATAGTTTTATATCAGCATATAATTGGTATCTTACTGTAGATAAGACTCAGTAGTATTTTGTGAAGACCTCCCAGCTGAGAGGGAAATGGAATATTTCTGTCAGAGGAAGCTAATTGGAAGAAGCCAGCCTCATGCCTACCTTGCACTGCTGTGAGGATGTAGAGATGAATTAGAGAACATCCATTTGCTGCCGTGCATATTTCCAGAACAAATAGCTTTGTTGCCTGTGGTCGCTACAAAAGCCCTCTCCTGGAATAAAGCCTGATCTACGGGACACTGTTTGTCAGGACAGCAGGCACTAAAAGGCAGGGCTATGTCTTAATGCCTGTCTTTTCCATAAATTCTGTCTCTCTCCCTCTGCTGTCTTTCTGAGTTTCATTACTATTAATGCTATCTCAATTTTGCCCTGCTTCTAATTTTATTAACTACCATTCAAAAGTACCAAGATGTTAACATTTGGAGCACTCTGAACTGGATGCTAAACTAATATGATTAGAGATACTCCATGCCATGAAGTCTCCCATTTAAGCCTGTTTCGTAAAAAGGACTAAGCATACTAAAATGTTAAATGAGAATTAGATGTAAGCATTAATGATAATGCATAGTTGCCTAGTTTGTGCTATCTGATCCAAGTCACTTCTTTAAATATAATAATTTCCTTTTAAGCGAACTCAGCTGAGCCAATGAGGCCAGGTTTTGCCCATTCAGAAGGGTCTGTTGTACACAACAGACCTTAATCCTTATTTTTGACTACCTTCCCAGGAGCAGTTAACATGGTCAGATTGCAGTGGTCATGCAACACAGGGCCCACTCAGCAGCCAGCAAATCTGGCTCCTGTTGCCTTTATTTATTGAGTCTAAACATAAATGTGAGACATTCTTGGATCAACAAGTAGTGACAAAGAGCCAGGACATAAAATACAAAAGCAAAACATTGCAGCTTTATGAACCCATCAGTCTCCAAAATGAAATTAATCTTAAGTCAGTTTTAGAATCAGCAGTGCTTTTTAAAGGATATAGAACTATTGTTTTATTAAGAAAAGCCAAAGAAAGCAGCAATCTCTTATACAAGTACTCCTATTAAAATGTAAAAATGATCAGCTCTTTCAAGCGTCGTTTAAGTGTTTAAGTTTTAAAGTAAGCAATCTTGATAAATTAATGGTATGTTATTTAGCAATCTTAGTTATACAACTCTTATCATTGCTGTAATTTTATTGAAAAAACCTGAATGTTGCAAAAATATTGATTCAGCATAAGTAATGTTGCCAAGATGATGTTTCTTTTATACCCTGAAAAGGTCAGTTAATAGGATCACTACATTGCCAACAAACCGAGCCCTGCTATTTCTCAGTGAGGACTGAGGGACAAGTTCAATTTCAAACACACATTAGCTTGCATTCAGATACTCTAAAAGATGTATATATAGAGAGAGGAAGGTTTGGATAAGAAAAACATCCAAATAAAATACTGTGCAAAGGTTCAGCTTTTATTTACGCTAGTTATTCTGTCTTGTCAGCTCCACATTGGTAAAGATTATAAATATACTCTTGCTAAGAAAGACAAAATTGTCCTAGTGCTACCCAGTGGGTTAGCGCTGAATTGCTTTGGCAGGGAGAGAAGGGAGGAAGGGGCATAAAGATTTTTTTTTTTTTAATTTTTACCAGAACCAGGTGTGTTGTGAATTTAAAGGATAATAACCAGTTTGGAATAACGCCCCATATGGACATTCCCATTTCAGAGTAAGTGAGGGTTTTTATTCTGGGTAAGTTTATTTCACTTGCAAAGTTTATTCTATTCAGACTAAGTGTTTCCCGGAAGGGGAGCTTTTTCACAAAAAGTATTTCAGTCAGTTTTACTACATAGACAGAAATTCACTTTATGTGACTATACAAAAAGTTAATTATGTACAATAGATTTTGATAAAACAGGAAAGAATATTCTAAACTCCGGCTTCCATGTGCAGGAACACATTATTTGTATGGCTTGAAGCATGTGTGCCTCATTTGTCAGAATACTGTACCTGCCATCATGGGCAATCCCTGTAGCCATGTTTTAAGCCTTAAGACCACAACTGATCTTCAAAGGTGAAATACAAAGCAAAGAAAAATTGTTTTTACACTTCATCACCTCTTTATGATCTGAAATGACTATGTCAGCAGCAGAGTAAAAAGTCTATTTTATTCTTTAAATAATATTTTTAGCATTTTTGAAGCACCAGTGCCTCCCAGCCCTCTTGTTGATGCAGTGTTGTAACAAGATCTTTGGAGATTTGTAAGATGCAGTGGTCCTCATTTTCGTTTTAAATGGTCTGACATTTTATATGCACAACAAAAACCCCCAGCAATTAAGAGGAGGAAAAACTGCATTTCAGATTAGACGCTACAGCAGCATTAGCCTTATGGTTACTCATGATGCTGCTGAAGTTTTTAGAAAAAAAGGTGCCTTCCTCCTATTCAGGTGGTTTGAGTTATGTCCATAATAGCATCTGTGAGAAGATGTGGTGGGAACAGGAATAGCTGCAGCTCAGATTGCAGCCTTAGCAAGATCTTGCTAGGGTCCTTCATCAGGCAGAGGAAATAGTTCCCTTGGACTTGCAATGCAAGAAACAAATAGAAAAATGATGGATTTCTGTAGAGCTGAAGAAATATTAACCACACCGTCTGTATAAAAAACATTGTCACAATAGCCACCTAACTCAGCTATTTTTAGTCTTTACTGAAAAGAAAAACATTTTATATATCAAAAATCTGAGTATCAGACAGCACTTATTTTGAAAATGAAATTTTACTATATTTATCAGAAATATATATCGCATTATCATTTTCTCAGTTCACTGTTAAGATAGTCCTTTGAGCACTGACTGTGAATAATTCCTTTAAATAAAAAGATGCTTCTCAAAACTTTACAAGCTGTCAACAAGTTTCTCTATAATGGATCTTTTAAGATATAACATACACTGGATGTTAAGTTAGGATTTGTGAGGGCAGTAAGGTGATGCAGTTTTGCTTGGGAATAATGGCCAAGCACACTCATCCCGGGGCAACTCACAAAGGACTGCAGACCTATGGCCTATACCTGTCCTTTTTCATACATTTTGGGTGATTTAATGGCAGGACTAACTAGAACACAAGCGCCACGGGAGAGTAAAGGTCCTTGAGCAATGCTAACTGGGGGCAGGCTGACTCTGACGCCAAAATGGTCGATGGAAGCAGAGCACGGGTGTCTGCTTAGCACGTGTCCAAAGCTGCATTATTTTCAGAGTGAGTTTTATGCTTCTAAAACAGTTCTTGGTTTGTCATTCAGGTTTATGCCTCTGCAGTATTGAGATACACCCTCCTTGTTTTGTGACACTGACATTTTCATATACTGTTGCTCACCTTATGCATGTGTGAACAATTGCTGCCTGGATGGGGTGACTAGACAATAACGGGAACATTCTTTAGTTTAAAACTCCTACTCAAGATATATATTCCTGAGCTTTCTAGTCCTGTCAGTTATAACTAAGCCATTAAGTTAATCATGTTGAATTCAGTAAAAGGTGCTACCCGAAACCTGTCAAGGTAATTATTCTTCTTTATCCTCTGCGGTAGGAGTGCTCTGTGTCAAATAAACATTTTTTAAGTGTTCCACCATAACTTTCTCCTCATCTTCAAGATCTGCACCTTCTTTCATCTCCCACCTGAAAGAAAAAGAACTTTTTATTAATTTTTTAAAATGTATTTTAAACCAGTCTTTAGAACAAACAAGTCAATAAAAAACTCATTACTATCAATTCATTCCCCCCCCCCCCCCCCCCCGAGGGGGTACACCGGTTGAGATTACTGAATGATACAAAATAAACCCCCCGAAAATCCTGCCCTGCACAACTGCCATGAATTGTAAAAACTACCACAAAATCTTACTTATATTTATTGTGATAGTACTTTCTTTTTCTGTTTTCTATCACACATGTTGGTAGAGGTGGAAGCCTTGTAAAACTAGCAGAGAAAAAGTGGGAGACGTAACAAGTGTTTTGGAAGTTAAGCTGATGCTCTCAACACTTCGTAAGTTTGCAGCAAAAATTCAAACACGCACATGTTATCCAACCCAAATATTTAATGTGAATGGTCATCATTCTCTTGCAGTGACAATACTATCTTACAAAATGCCACAAAACTGACTGACTCTTTGTTTCTTTCACCATCAGGTACACCTGTCACACCAAGAAATAAACAACATATCAGATTCTTCCCTTTCTCCATGTGAATACTGAATTTTAGTTTAGGATAAAGTCCTAATACCATTAAAACTGAAAAAGTAAAAGAATATGAAAATTATTTTGCTTTTCTTTAGTAGTTAATTAAATATAGAGTCACACAGTATTCCCTTGCAGGAAATCAGGATAATAAATGCAGAAATAATGCTGGTACGTAGTCAGCTCAACTTTGTATCCCTCTAATTATGCCTACATAATGCTCTGTAATGTGCCTCTATCTCTTTTACAAATTTGGGGATATTTAAGAGTTTGATATCTCTTTAATATTAATCTCTTTCGATTCTAAGTAGAAAATAAAGTGTAGTCTCCCAGTTCAGACCAGCTGAAGACAAAAGGTGAAGCATGAATACTGAATACAGAAATCATATTTTCAAGTACTAATTCCAGTAGATTATAAATGAGCCAGAAGATGATCCTGTAAAGTAGGAGGCATGTAGAGGAGCAGCAGAACAAGACTGCTTTTAGGAAACTAATGTCAGGAGCAATACTTTAATCCTGTCCCCACACTTGTTAGGTCCTCATTCAGACTGCAAAAACCAGAAGCCATATACAGGTTTAGACTGGTGAATAAATCACCTATTATACACAATGGTGGGAAGAGTGTATTGCATTCATCGTATTTGCAGAAAGAGGACAATCATTATTGGCAATTGTCCTGGTTTCAGCTGGGATGTAGTTAACTGTCTTCCTAGTAGCTGGTACAGTGCTATGTTTTGAGTTCAGTATGTGAAGAATGTTGATAACACTGATGTTTGCAGTTGTTGCTCAGTAGTGTTTAGACTAGAGTCAAGGATTTTTCAGCTTCTCAAGCCCAGCCAGCAAGAAAGCTGGAGGGGCACAAGAAGTTGGGAGGGGACACAGCCAGGACAGCTGGCCCAAGCTGGCCAACGCGGTATTCCATACCATGGGACGTCATGCCCAGTACATAAACTGGGGGGAGTGGGGGCGGGGGAATCGCTGTTTGGGGACTAACTGGGCATCGATTGGCAGGTGGTGAGCAATTGCACTGTGCATCATTTGTATATTCCAATCCTTTTATTATTTCTGCTGTCATTTTATTAGTGTTATCATTATTAGTTTCTTCTTTTCTGTTATATTAAACCATTCTTATCTCAACCCACGAGTTTTACTTCTTTTCCCAATTTTCTCCACCATCCCACTGGATGGGGAGGAGTGAGTGAGTGGCTGCGTGGTGCTTAGTTGCTGGCTGGGGTTAAACCACAACAGCAATAGAGCATGGTGTGCACTTTTTGTAACTGTATTTAAAAGCTTACTAAAACCGGAAAAATAACAAGTGCTCTGTAGTACAGTCTAATCGTTAAAATACAGTTAGGAAAAATATATTCAATGAACATGTATAAATTAGCATATATCCATCATACCTTTACCTTAAAAACTGAATCTGACAACCCACATTACTGCCTGGAGTGAAGTATCAGAGCAAGCACAGCATACTATGAATAAAATTGTAAACACTCTATGTGCACGATCAAAGTTTTGCAATAATTGACTTCCTATTACTCCACCCCTATATGACTACTCTCATACTTACCCTTAACTGAATATTAACATTAGGTACAATTAACTGCTATTATGTCTGTCTGCTTCATTCTCTGGTTTATGGTATGTTTGTAAAATCTGGCTATATGAGCCCCCAGCACAGTTACTTTTGCAAGCATCTCAGGTGAACGCTGTTAAACAGGATGACTGGTTTCCCTTTTTCCTTTTGCTAATGTACCAAGGAGCCTCTTCAAACCTAGGAAGAAGTCGTGCAAGCCTTAATTTGAATTTATGGTCCTCAGAGTCACTCCAAAACACCACTTTACCAGTTGAATTGATTCATTTTAATTAATTTGATTTGTTGCACATTTTTAAGTAGAGGAGCTGTTTGCTTTGAAGGACGACAACTGAAAATGCTAAATGGAATACATTCAAAACAGTTATTGCTAGAGGTATAACACAGAAATCTAGCAGTCTTGGCTTAATGGAAGCTTAACAATAAATCAGCAGATTCCTTTTAAAGATAGTGACTTCATACTTGTCAGCACATTTCATTGAATTTTAAACATTAGTGTTGGTAAAAATCTTCAATGTCATCCAGTTTGGACATTCTTTAGTGTTCACTTTATAACAAGTTATTACTAATACATTACATTATCATTTTATCAAAAAGTAGTCTATTTTTAAAGCATTTAAGCAGGTCCAATGAGGATAAGAATGTCTTCTATGCATTCGCTTAACAGTATCCATGAATTAAAGATCTATGAAATGAGCTTGACAAACACCTGGTCCCTCATCTAATTTAGAAATTTCTCCACTTTTATGCTTAAAGTCTGGGGACAATATTGTTTTTTAAAAGACCGCTGGACAGTAAGCAAGAAGGCCACAGCATATCTTTGCTGTTCTAAACGGGATGAGAAATCAGGTGTTTGTGTTCAAGTGAAAAAAAAGTCAACATTTACTATTCAAAAATTTGTCCAAAATGGAACATGTTTTTACTAGCATATCTAAAATGTGTGACAATTGTTTTGACAATAGTAATTGGTACAAATCCAACTAGCCAGTTCAAGTAATGTGAATGTGAATGAAATTACCATCATGAATTACTTTCAAAATGCAAGCTTCATCAGCCCACAGCCAACCTCTGTTGTTTCATATTATTAGTAACGTAGCTCTTAGAGAAAATTTCCAAATACATAGGTGGCATATATTTTATTTTAGTCTAGGTATATCTTGGCAGATTAAATAAAATCAGCATTTCAAAAGGGTACTGGAATTATTTGAAGTAGTCCATCATACCAACATCTACATTTTGCTTAGAGTTCATATAACCATAATAAGATGAGTCTGAGTGTCCAGATAGCCCAACTTTCAGTATATTCTT
This sequence comes from Haliaeetus leucocephalus, assembly GCF_000737465.1. Lineage (NCBI taxonomy): Eukaryota > Metazoa > Chordata > Aves > Accipitriformes > Accipitridae > Haliaeetus > Haliaeetus leucocephalus. The sequence continues at coordinate 796,432 of NW_010973034.1, read as the reverse complement.
CATATTTAAGAGAAAGCATATGTTCAGAATAAAATGCCATCACCTTTGTAATCTTTAGGCTAGCACTGCAAGTTTTCAGGCCAATACTACTTGTGTACTTACAGAATTAAACATTTGAAATATGTTTTCAAAATATGCTGAAATATCAAATAATGTAGATGACATATTGTGTGCACCTAAAGTGAATTGCCTAAAAACTTTTCTTAGTATGCTGTTCTTTTTTGTGTTGCATGTGGCTAATCAAGGTAAAAAAACCCCAACAACTAGTAGTATATTTTTCAGATAGATACAGCAAAACACGTCAGCACAGATAAATACAGGAATCACTGAAGTTTTCTGCTGGTCAGCCTAGACCTTAGATCATGAGGTCAAAGAGGATAACTAGCGCTGGGAGGGCTTCTGTTTCTCCTCATAAATAAGAGGCAAGAGAGGAAGAAGCCTTGCACGTCCACAGGCTAACGAAGTGCAAGGGGAGAAGCATTCTGTGCCCCATGAAGATCCAGTGATTCCAGCTCAATGTGTCCATCTGCTATCCTTGCTTATTATTAGCATCAATACCTCCATTTATATAAATGGCTATACAGGCCTATGTTTTTTGATACTTTTGTTTCCCCACTATGCTGAATTATAAAAGGTAAAGAAACAGTAAACGTGTTTGCAAAGATGCAGAGAAAAATCTTCTGTGCATCTGTTTAAAAGCATGCTGGACATTTTAGCAGTGTTGGATTTAATACACGGTAATATATTTGCTGCTTTGATTTTCTGTTGCAATATTGCATATATTTTGTAAATTGCAGATATATTCCTATGAAGGCACTTTTTAAAAACTATGATGGGGACTATATATTACATTTAGGTGCTTGTTACAGATGAAAAGGAAGTATATGCTGTTGATACCAAGGCAGTAGTATATTAAATCAGAAATAAAACACACGCAGTAGTATGCATATAGGGATTACCAGAAGTGACACAGATTTTACCTGTAGCAGATTGTCCCATTTTAAGAAGTTTCATTAAGAGTTTACTTTAATAGATGCTCTTTGATTAGTTACTAAGTTTATTAAGTTCATTAGTTATAACAAGTATGTAAAGATTAGAGGGGAAAAATTATGTGAAAAATTACAAGTAGAATAAACACGAACAAAATTGAAATAAAATGTAAGAATACTTTTCAACTTAGATGTATTTTGAACCTTGAAAAATCTCCTTAATTGTATTATTTGAGAGACTAGCCATGCCCTTTTCTAAAGCTTATACAAAACAATGTCTAAAAAATGAACAGTTTACAGAAAGAGTCACCCTTATATAATTTCATAGTGGTATGTTATGTATTGCTAATAGTGCTTATGTAGTATTTTGATATCTATTGCATTTCTTAATGTCTTGAAAAATGCTACATTACACATAATTCTCTGGAAGGAAGAAAAAAAAAAGAAACCAATGACACCACTGTTATTTCCTATGGAAAAGCTAATATCTCAGGTCCTCTTGCAGGGAAGTGTTGGCAAATGATGAAACATTAACTATACAACTGTGCATTAGATAGCTGAAAATATGCATTTCCATATTGAATAATAGCTAAACTAATAGTTGCTATGTATCAAAAAAATAGCAATGTATTTGATACTGAGCTAAGAAGATGACATAATTCACATCTAATCTAAATGAGACACCATGCCATTCAAACATCCTAACACGGGTAAATATTCAGACTTTAAGCACCGCAAGCTCTTAAGCTTATCTATTTTTAATGTGGTGAATTACCACTGGAAAGCTTCACAGACACACTATTTTCAAGAGGAATTTTGATAAAAACAGTGAGCACAAGTAGAGAAGGTCTTTTTTTGCCAAGTATTATGTAAGAAGGCAAGAGTGGGAAAAGAACACAAAAAAAGGTGCTTGAATGTAACTTACATTCCTTTTTATTTTTATGTGATTTAAGAGTCATTTCATGTAATTCACATGAAAATATTTTCCACATTTTCACCTTCAATTTCTTCAATAAACTGTTTTGCTGTTATTGTCAAACTTCTGCCTGGACGCATTTATTTATGAAAAACACTACAAACTGAAGGAGGCAAACGAAAGCAATAGTTTGTGCATAAACAACTAATCCGTGCAGTTTTGTGAAATTGAGATTAAATTCATCCCATTGTTTAATAGGTGCAGATTTTCTGCAAGGGACTTAACCCTAATATGCACTGCCAGCTGTGGCATATTCTCTTACACCGTGTGCTGCAGCTGCGGAGCCCTCCCAAGTCAGTTGGTCCTGGGGTCCCTTTCTGTTTAAAGAGTATTTTTCATGTGCAAGTACTTCCTGTAGCCTTTTAAACTTGACCAGATGTGAAACCATTAATTGTATTTTCTCCAAAAGAGGTCTTCACACTTGCCCTTACGCTTGCTTCTTGCAGAATATAATTATGATAAATATTATTAGCGGCTTGACGAAGATGAGACTGACCATTTTTTTGCCAGCTGTTGACAGAGAAAGAGGGGGGAGAGTGACAAAGCAGGGATGAAGCACTGACAAGTGTTTTTGGTGCTTTGTCTTTGCCTTTTCCAGCCTCCACACTAGTTATAAGCCATCATCACACATCCTATTCTCATACCTGTGCAGGACCTTCACTGAATTCAACCACCTTTTGTGGAAACAACTGTTATCCCTTTGTACCAGATTTACTGGCATATTTACACCTGAGATGGAAAATACATGGAGTTCTGTATTTTTTTATAGGTCTTGAGACTTCTTATGATAAATCAATACATTTAAATTTAATTTACATGTAAATATTTATTTTAATCCAAAATAAACTTACACATTTAAATGCGTTAGAATACTACCAGTAAAGTCAGTAGCGTTCTCTATACTGCGCTGCAATGGGTGGAGAAATCATGCAGTTAAATACAATATAATATCTTGCTACCAGCTCATGGAGGATTTTAGTGAATTACCTTTTTGCTTTCTGAAGTTCATGAGAGAGACAGCTGTGGATTAAGCTCTTGCAGGCAGTGAAACAATTGTTTTATCCTTGTCTAGCATGTTATGCTTCACCATGAGACAAGAAAACTCAGCAGCTGGTATCTTGTTTGCCATTTTTACAAAATAGAAGAATGTACATCTCTGTAAGTTTCACTTCATATTTCAGTTGTAAATACACTTTTTGTAACATGAGAAATCATAGAGCATGAAATGCATTTTACATCAATGTTAGACAGCCAGCTAAATCCAATGTTTGCCCATAATCTCAAGTTCTGAAAAATCTTTCAGTTTCTATGTGGGGCAATGTTTTATTTTTCTAATGGTAGTACTAAATTAAAAGGGAAATCTCTGGTAGTTTAATCAGATTGCATTTGGTTAAAATAATGTTAAAATAATTTATTTAAGACTGTGACTAACATTTTAACTCCTTAAATATTAACCATTCAAAAAAAGTCTGCTTTGTTTCAGTCATTTATGTAGTAATCTTCTCAGATTTTTTAATCTCTCTTTAATCCATCTACTAAACACATACTCCCCTGAAGGACATCAAAAAAAAGAGGGGGGCGGGCAGCCATCAAATACAGAACTACTGCACTATTGAACAAGACCCAGAGGAACAACGCAATGCATGTAAAGGTTCTGGTAGTGATATTCACCCTGAAATCACACCAATTGTGACAACATCTCTATATCTACCTAATGCAAAACAGTTCACTTGTCTTTCTTCATCCCAAATAAACAATATCCCCCTGTAGTGGAAAGTTACATTGCTTTCAGGACAATCTATGTGAAAATCAGTGTCCTTCCTCATATTCAGAAATAGATAAAACCTGAAAATTTCAATACAATTTTGCCAAATTCCTGTCTCTTACATATACACAAACACCACGAAAAATGCCCTCCCAGAATTTTCCCAATCAATAAAATAAATTCATTTATTTCCTAGAGGATATGGAGGAAGACGCCATGAGAATTATTATTTATGTTTTTAATTATCTATATGCCACAAGAATGAAAGCAAAGGAAAAAAATTAAAGGAAGACACAGCTATAAGGGATCAACAGAGTTATGCTCCTACTTCCAAAGAGCAAACCAAAAGAAGAGACAGTATTTCGAGGTACTGAAGAAATCAGTACGTGGGAAACATTTTGGAAAGTATGTCATGAGAAGAGAAGAGAAGAGAATAGAGCTCTGACTCACAGGTTAACCTGTCCCAGCTATGAAGTTAAGACATTAGAAGGATATTTAAGAAGTTTTGAACTGAAATAGAAACTTCACAAGTGTTGGAATAAAATGATGAAAGACCCTTTTCCAGGGCAAGAACACAGCTACGAAGGATGTTGTCAAGGGCAGCGGAAGGCACGCAGCAAAAATTTTAGAAGCTTTCCAGCTGCAATAAGAAAGGAGAGGTAGTATTTACCCAGCCTCCCTGTTACTGGTGTTTGCTATCCCACATCTTTGAAAAATGGTGAATCAAGCCTCACAGACACCAAGCCATGAGTTGCAGACAGCGGGAAAATAGTGCAACAGGGTGAAGCTTTCTCTTAGGTCTTTTTTTAATTTAACCTTTTTCGTTCACAATTCTAACACAGTAGAAAATTGGGAAGATCCATATCCTCAACATTTCAGTTGGTTCTTTTAAAAATATCATTAAGGTAAATTTCAATTTTTCAGTGCATTCTTACAACTCTTTCTTAACTGCATAGCTTTAAATTGCAGACATTTGAGACAATTAGGCTCATACTGACCCACCTTTGTTGAAGCTCTCACTGTATCTTATTCTGAAGATAGTCCAGTTCGTTAGGTTTCTGCAGCAGCAGGATGCCTCTTTAATTTTATTTTTAGTTTTGTGAGATTTCTTGTGTTAAACACAACTCATATACTGCTCCTCTAGGTCCAACACCATTTACAAGGCAAAAATGTTGATGTCAAAAAAATGTTAGTGTGTCAAAAAAATGTTAGTGTGTCAAAAAATGGGAAGATGCTCTTAATAAAGGGTTGATGACTGTTTCCAACTTGGGTGAGAAAACATATATATGTGTATGCATATATGTATACGTATGACACTTCTGATTAATTAATGATAACAATACAGACTGGTAGAGAACAGGGAATGTACTAAACAATTAAAAGAAGACTAATTATACACTTCTGAGAGTGGCAAGCTGTCAGTAGATGAATGCAACTAGAGTGAAATGAAACCAGAAGTTTCAGACACTGAGATACTTACTCCCAAGAGCAACCTGGGATTTTAGTTCGCATAAAACTGAAAGTAAGAGCCTTATAAATTTAAATCCAATGTGAAAGCATTTGGTTTTGATGTTTTATAAGTAAATTATGTAAGTTTTTATTCAAAATAATATTTCAATATGGAATGTGGGTGGTTGGTTTTTTTCACAAATTTTTTTTTGTAACCCAAACTGATATTTTCAGATTTTCAGGGAACCAAGTATGTGTAAAGTATTTTATCTTTAAAACAAAGCATTTTGATTTTTTGCTGTTGCCTTTTAAATAATTTAAACAAAAAACCCCCAAAGCCTAATAACAATAATTTATACAGCTTCAGTTTGCTGGACTTGTGCCTTTCTCAGATTTGGACCAAAACACATTGTCTCTTAGTTTAACTGGTTAGAATCTTAAACAAAGTTTATTCACAAAAGATAATTTCTTACAATGACATTCACAGAAATAATTGTGCTAAGCTCACATGTGCTTATTGCCTGCAGATTGTATCCTGTCCCCATTCTTTTCTCTTTTAGACTATCCCCAAAACCTCTAGTGCGTGCATGAAGTTGCTTAGCTGACTCTCTGAATTAAGAACGCTGTGTGCTTGATTGTGCAAATGCATATAATATTTCAACTACATATGCATATAGCAGACCTGTATATATACATACATATATACGTAGACTCATGCAAATAACAGAGTAATGTTGCAGGCATTCAAGAGGGCAGATTTTATGGAAGAATGGGATCAATAACACTATGTCTAAGCTAAGTGCTTGGAGGTGAATATTCAAAGGATTTCATATTTGCAATCATTTTAAATAACTTGGTAATTGTCACATGAACTGAATTTAATTATTTTGAGCATTAATATAATTTTTCAAGAAAATCAAGAGGCCCAAATTCACAAAAAGAAGTATCTTATGATCACAGCGCTGGCAACATTTCCATTTCATAGATGTAAGTTTTACCCCCATATGATTACATGGTAGAGCTTAGGAACCAAAAATGCATCTACTAAAAATATCCTGCCCTTCAGATCGTGCACTACTTGTTCCCTCTCTTCACCCCTCGCCTTTTTATTTCAATTTACAAAGGCTTTCCATAATGAATGTTGAAAACCCAATGTAAATACTTTAAAGGATTAAGCTTTCAAATGTGGTTACTGTGGCATATGTATGTTCTGTAAATACAAACAGAAGATATATCTGCCGAGAAATTGTATTTGATAATTTGACAGCTTTGTGGCTTAGGAATATAAAAAATTCATATTTTGTCAACAAGAAACTTCCTCCATTTGTTAAGAAGGGGCTACTATGATAGCATAGAAAGATGACTATTTTGAAAACACAGGTTATTATGGGAGTAATATAATCCCCTACTTTTCTTAATGCATTGATTTTTTAAAAAATATTCATTTTCTTTCTTTTAGAAGAATTCCACTCAGTTCATAACTTGCAGAAAAAATGTGCATCCTAAGCAGAACATTTAGGGAAGCCAGGAAGCTGAATTTTATTGGTACCAAATGTTTTTATTAAAATTTGAGCAAACGACGGGCTGCTGAAAAAAATCTTATGTCCTTTCACGTTCATACTAAATAAAAAACCACTCCTGCCTGCGCTGCAGCCAGAATCCCCCAGTCTCCCCTGAGCATCAGGCATGCCCCATCCTGGCGTTTCGTAGGTTGGTGTTCATCTAGAGCAGGGCCACCTGGAGCAGGTTGCTCAGTGCCATGTCCTCCTGGAGTATCTCCAAGGACTCTATTACTTCCTTGGGCAACCTGGTCCAGGGTTTGACCACCTTTGGAGTACAAGAAGTATTTTTTCTTACGATTAGACAGAATTTTCTGCATTCCTGTTGTGCCCATTGCCTCTAGTCCTGCCACTGGTCTCCACTGAGAAGAGACCATCATCTTTACTCCCTCCATCAGGTGTCCATGCCCATGGATAAGGTCCCCCTGAGCCTTCTCTTCTCCAGGCTGAGCAGTCCCAGCTCTCTCAGCCTCTCTTCATTTCATCGTTATTTCACAGTACCATGTGGAGCTACCCCAGATGGCACACAAACACCACATCTCCTTCACACCTATAGAAATCCTAGCAAGCAGCCTTACCAAAGGAAACATTAGCCCCGTCATTAGTGCTGTCCCATATGGCATAGTTGTCCTTCCTCATGCACGCTGCAGCTGCATCTAGCTCTGACTACTACGCGTTCGTGTAACTAAAGATGGTCTCGTAGGATATTTCTACATGGCACGACAGAGTGTTGTAGATAAATGCCAGCGACAGCACTGAACGGGCTGCTCCCCGTTCTGCGAGCGGTGCGGTTACGTTCGCGTGGTGCTGGCTCAAGTGAAGGAGGCCATACCCGCGCTGGTGAGGGCAGGCTTTAAATGACCCTAATTTTGGCATTTTACACGTTCTTAACCTTCAGCTTGCAATTTGAATAATCTTCGAAGATAGTACATTTATACACTATCTTAAAAGTAGAGAGTGCCTTATGGAAAATGCTGACAACAGTCCAATACAGAATATCACAAGATGGTACACAAGCAAAACCACATTACAGGGAATATAATCCCAATACCATAGACAAGTAAAATAATTATCTTTTGTGCGTATTATGAGGACACCTACGCATGTTTCCAGCTGCTGCCAGAATGTACCTATTTCACTCCTGGCAGGTATATTTCCTGGCGTGACTGTATGCTTTTCAGTCGAGCTCCCTGGGAAAATGTGGTCAATGAGGGTCATGTCCCAGGCTCGGTGGAGATGGGGTTCCCTGGGTGTCCTGGCCTCCTGCCCAGCTCACAGGTTTGGTAGGGGAAAATTCCCTCGTTCAGACAGCAGTGGTCATAGTTCTTCTGCCATGTGTCAAATGCTCCTACTAGTGAATGAAAACTCCTTTAACTTCCCAAGGCTTTGGGCGAGCCCGTGGGAACAACGTCTAACCACTTCACAGGAGTCACTTGTACCCTGAGAAAAGGAAGGATGTTGCCTTTACATTACTTTGTCCATGCAAACTTGTCCCTGTGTAGAAAAATCAAAATTATTATAACTTTTGTACTAGCTGAAATAGGGTATCTCTACTGCACACCAGGACTTCATTTCCCTGTCTGACACTCGCAGGGTAAATATGGTCCCTCCAATAAAGAGCGGCATGTGAGTAGTGCCTGTATGTCTTTTCCTATAGAAAATAGATATCTAGTATAATAAAATGTCAAATCCTTTTTTTTCAGCTCTGAAGTACATTTTTGAAAGGCAACTGTATGGAAACTGTGCACTAAACAGCATGACCATTAATGGCTAATACTCAGGCAGTATTTAATTCTTTAATGGTAAAGATTGGGAAAGAATATGCCAAAAATAAAATAAAGTAAGAGACGGAAAGGCCAGGATAAATTGGCTGGTTTCCATTGTTAGATACAAAAAAATTGAATTCAACAAGCACAGAAGCCTAGCAGCTGCTTCTTATTTTATTTTCAAAACTTAGCAACTGGTTGTATAACCCTGTCTCACTCTCCCTGAGGATTACCAGGGCCAGACTGAAAATGCAACAACCAATTGATGCGGAGATACCATCTCAAAGAAGAATAAAATAATCTGTAGATAAAAATCTACATAGCCTAACAAATCAATTTCAGTCTAGGAAACAGGTGAATAAACAAATACAGAGGAAGAGATGAAGATACATAAACAGGATCTCTGTCCACAGTATGCTTCACTGTTAGTCATTTAGGTCTTTCACTCCTGTATTGCAACCCTTTACAGAAAGGTTCGCACAAGATAAATAAATAAATAATTTGTTTATGTTCAGAACTGAAAAACTAGTAATTTTCCCCAGTTCATTCCATGCAAGATAATATTGCCTATATCACTGTAGCTAACATTTACCTCCAGAAATGAGAAAGCCACAAATGCTAAGAAGAGAAACGCAAGTGAAAAGAGGACTGAAAATATTGGAAATCACTCATGCAGACCCACATCTCGCAACCAAGGTAAGCAGAGAGCTAGAAGAAATTCCCCAATAGCTATCCTGAATAAATTGGTGAAGAGCTTTGCTTTTTCTGCTTAGTTCAGGTCCACTCCTTAAACTGTTGTTAACTGGAAGAAGTTGAATAAACAAAGGCAAATTTCATCTCTTTCTGACCCATTACAAAGACTGGTGACTCTACAGAACAGCATGCTGAGCCCTGGTATGTAAAACCGATCTTAAGGAAAGTATCTATAAAAAGTTAACTCCATAAATGTATTAAATACATTTCAAAATCATGTTGATTAATTAATTTACTCAACATGCATACACATAGAAATCTTTTAACTGTAAATAGTGTTTACTACATTTCAAGATACATATTTAGAACAGTTGCTAAATAGAAGGTTGATTAAACAGAAATACTACATGGTGAAATGTCTTAATATACCTCATATTTACTGTAGCTTTTTTCCACTCCTCCATTCTTTGGAAAGTTAAATACTACTGTGCAAATATTGTTTTAAAGATTATGAGGCTCTAGTTTTTAAATTCATCCAGTAGAATAATTGAAATTACAATATTGGCTTTACTAATGCAAGCAGTGATTGAGGAATTTTCCTCTACTTAATATAAATACTAAAGGAATTGACCTATTACATTATTTTTCATTAATCTGTTAGTGTTGCATTAGCCAAAACCCTGTGGTAGAAAAAGAAAAAAACAAACATGAATATAATATGATAAAACTGAAATGATCTGAGCACAATACATCTAATATAAATTTTGTATGTCCTCCAGTGAAGATTTAATTAATTGTCTAACAGGCTAGTGAGAATAACATTTGGCAAATTATTTGCCAAACTCTCTTCTGGCATTGTTTTGTAGGGTGCATAAGCTAAGGATGGTATTGTTCAAGAGATAAAGAAAAAGGCAGTTTTACACCTTGTTGTGTAAGATATGTATGATGTCAGGAGTGGAAGTCACAGCGCAGGGAGGAGACGGATGAAGAAAAAGACACGTAAGAAAACAGTAACACCATGCAAATACTTGGTTGAGACATGTAGATTCAATTGAACTGCACAGGTTTGTTGTTGCTGTCATCTAAATGATATTTATTCCCACTGATTGTTGGAACTGGGAACTTGCTTGGGATTACGTGCATATATCTGCAACCAGGAAACTCACGAAGACATATGTTCGCAACTTTTACTGACGCAGAAAACACCAATTTGGTGAACGTTTTTTATGGATCTATACCCGCCTTTACATCATTTCCAGAAGGAAAACACATTTCGAAGCTAGAAATCAAGAAGATACCTTCACACAGTTTAACAGGTTGGCCTTCGCCAGCGAGGACCAGGGCTTACACCCCTACTCTGCCGCCTTGGTCAGGGAGGTGGGGAGATGAGGGAAGACGTGCAGCACTCTCTCCGGCTGCAATACAGCGATTCAGCAAGGATTTTTTTTAATTCCTTAACACAGGAGAAAGAAAGTGTCGCTGTGGGACAGTCTGTATCTTTCTAATTCAAATGACTCACAGGAGACATGCGAGAGTGACAGAGGAAGGGTCTCCCATGTACCGGTGAAATCCCCACCTGCCAGGCTCCTGGCTTTGTGTCTCTTCGTGATGAACTTTAAAAGGTTTGGATTTCATCTTGATGCGGGATGGGAACAGTTTCTAAATCTCAGAAATCTTCTCATGACAGGAGTATAATTTCCTCTCCTTTATCTGCCAAGTATACCGAAATCAAGCCGGTATCACATACGAAGATTTGGAAGATGCCCAAAAAAGCAGATACAGGTGGAGCCTACAGTATCTGGCAAAACGCCTATCAATTAATGCCATTTTCAGCATTTGAAACAGGAATCTGTAGCCTATTAACTTCTCTGCAGCTGCTTACACATTTTCAGAGAACATGACGCTAAGCAACAGTGTTTGATCAACCATGGTTAGGATAGATCTGAAGTAGCAAAGAGTTAAAAAAATGTAATAATTCATTGCTGTATTTGAACTCCTGGTAATGCACTTTTTATTTTTAAAAATCAGAAATCAGCACAAAGTTCAGTGCTTTCAGAAAAAGAATAATTCCTGCATAAAGAGCTGCCAAAGAAATAAAGAAATGATGGATATTACAATAAATGAGACCAGGAAGCCAAAGTTAGCGCAATGTTTCTTTCTTTTTTGAAATTCTAATTCTCTCTATATTTCTGCTCAAGGCAAACAGCATTCTTACTACATATTTGTGGAGCACCATGTGAACTTTATTCTAGGATAAAATATTAAAATAATAAATTGTTGAAAATATATTGAAATGGTTTTAATTATTCAGTATTTTTAATAAGAATGATAGATTTAGAAGTTACGAAGAGCCTTAGGATCATTAAACTGACAGTGTCTCTGGCAGCTGGCACTTGCAATGTCTATTTCATCAAGCAGTAGTTTTTTCTGTTTCTGAAGTATCTGAAGCAGCCACAGAAATGGCTGAAACCATGAAGATAGAAGTGGGCACCATGTAAAAATATGCTTTTTCTGTCTACTTACAACATTTTTTAGTGACTGAGCCACTTCAGAGGAAGAGATGAAGTGCTTGTAATGGCTACATTAAGATTTTTATGAGCCTAAGAACCTTTGAGAGGTCAAGCACAAAATGACTACAGGCCTGGCTCATTTTTATCTTGTGCTCATACAAATTGTAGTTAAATAAATGCCACACCTACTTCTTTTACCTTACAGAGTCACTGACCACCAATCTTTTTACATCCCAATTCTGCTTCTCAGATGCATTCACACTAGTGCATCAGTGTTTAAAACCAACTGCAGTACTGCAGAAAACAGACAAACCTATTCTCTTTTCAAAAAGACTCTGACCTCTCTCTTTCAGAAGATGAATAATAAGAACAAAGGGTATTTGTGCAGAATTTTATTGTCTGTCTTGAAATTTCTTTCCACTGTGAAGCTGCACACCCTAAAATCCGCACAGAAAATTTATTAGAAGACCAGAAGATACAGGTATCATGGAAGAGATTAAAACTGGTTAAGTATCTGTAGAAAAAAATACGATGGAGTCTGTGTAAAATGCCTTTAAATAGTTTCATAAAACTGACAACATGCCAAAACAGAAGAGGCAAGGTTTACGTATGGTGTAAGTTTTGCCCATGTTTGTGCCAACCACAGATAAGCTCCTCTCCCCCTCACATCCACGACTACTGCTGTAAATTCTGTGACTCGGACTGGTAGCTGTGACGAGCCAAAAGGAAATGACAGCATCAGTGACACTGCAAAATGGGAAAAAGGAAAAGGCAGAAACATAGAAACAGACACACTTAAGCAGTTCCCTTCTTTTTGGCACAGCTGCTAGATTTGCAGGCAGAGCTATCTTGAAAAATTTATAAACTAGGAATATTTACACTTGCAGAGAAACAAGGTGCAACTACTCCCTGCACAATATCGCGCCCCTGGTGAAAGATAAGGGGATTTCCTTGTGGAATCTATTCAATAGACAGACCTCCCAAGACTAGGGTATTACTGGGATAAGTAAGTGCTTGGTAAGTAATTGAAATATTTTAAAAGTTGGACTGGCTCAAAGGTCAGCATTATATCTGAAGATAAAGTAAAGGTTTAATAAGTAAAAGAATCACAAACAGGTAAACCTTAGAACAGAGATTTAGAAGAGTAGTTATCTTGGAGGAATATATCAAATAGATGGAAAGATAAATAAATGGAAAAAGTAAATTATGCAATTATTGCAAGGATGAAAATATTTCTAAGATTGAAAGCATTTTACAACTTCATGGAACTAGCTGAAATCACAAAAAAAAGAAGGCATGATGATAAAAAGAACACGACCTATATACATAGAAAGTGAGAATGAAACAAAAACATAAAAAAGGAGTTCCCAGAAAAGTTTAAGAAAGTGTTAATACTGTTTAAAAGCTTGTTTTCACAAAACCCACTTTGTTGAAACATATGAAAGAAAATAAAGGAAGAAATTATCAGATTCTGATACTCTAATCTTAAATATGTTTATGGAAGCTTTATATCAATGACATAAATCAGCACAGATTTATTTGTTTAAGCTAGAAAAAAAATTATGTGATGGTTCTGGATTAGCGTTCTTAATATCCAAAAATGGTATTGCAGATCATAAAGCTGTTAAGCATGTAAAAATCAGTGTTCACTAGACAGACATACCAACTGTGGAAATGACAGGTCATAGACTACAATTTGATTTAAACTCATAACATTTTTTCACAGAAAGAATATTATTTTAAGCATATTATTTTAAGTCCAAAAGACCTACAATTAAATGGGAAAATGGTATTAAAAATTGTAAGTGTGTTTCAATGTGAAAACAAAAAAAGAAAAAGTTGTAGTAATGCATCCAGAACCATATTTGGTACTACTAAATTACACAGCAGTGCATAGCAAAGTAAAATTAGCACCTGCTGGGAAGTTGTGTAGAAATCTGAGAACCAGACTACTTGACTAGGTAATAAAGTATGTTAAAAACAAAAAGTTTAAATACTTATAAGAAAAGTCCAAGAGACGTATACTATGACAAAAATAAAAAGATCTTGAGCCTTCCCGTATGACAGTACACATATTAGATAGGAAGATGACAGTACCTGTATGATATTATACAGGTATATACTTGCAGAGCATGAGTGCTCATGAAGTTTCTCCTTACACTTAAAAGATGGACACTGAATGAGCAACAGTCAATTAACAGAACAGGATACATTTTCATATTCTTTTGCAAAAGGAGGAGGAAAAGTTCTGAACCTAGAGCATTGCTGACACAAACCAGAGTTTGTATTAACTCCTGGCTAAAGCTGCAGGATGGAAACCGACGCGCAGATCCATATAAAGCTAAGAGCTATGAGCTCAATTTGCTGGATGAGGGCAAATATTTCAAGCAAGTACCATTACATGTTTACCCTTCTTTTATAATCTTTCCTGGGTAAGACGCTAAAGCTTTGCGCTGATCAGGCATGGCTACCTTATGGCCAGTGACCTACAAGCCAAAGGAGATCAAATCAGGGAATGGGAATTGTTGGCACATGTTACATTATAGTTAAGTATTTTTTCCCTGAAGTACTCATTCAGTAAGTAAATATAAAGATCTGGGGTTGTGGGGAAATGCGACCCTCCTGGAGCACTCCAGCAGAAGAGATTGACCGATTTGCAGAGAGGTATTGCAGTCCTGAGAAACAACATGTAAAATTCTTTTTCACTGCTTTCTTCAGGCTAGTCGCGCTACTATTAGCTTATCTGTTCTATATTAAACACTTGGCTTACTATGAGCTCAGTCTTCATTAATAAAAATATATCCAGACACACACACACATGAAAAAAAAAGCAATGCAACAACTATTTATTAGATATGCAGGAGCTAAAGTGTACTGTTTCTCAACAATGAATTGTAAGGCTCAGCATGTGACAGTTAGTGCTCTTCATGTAGGTTGTGTGATAAAGTACATGATGCATTAAAAAGCCCATTTTTTCCCTTTTAACTGCTAGTTCTATAACATCCTTATTTTCCTAAATTTGCTGAGCCTCTCTCTTTCTTTATGTTGTGGTAGTGAAGCAGATTGCTGATAGCACAATACCTAGTGCAACATGTCTTCTGCAGCAAATTTGCAGGTAATTTCCTCAAACACAAAAGAGACAACACATATAGGACAGAGCTAGTCTGTAATTTAGTTCTGGATAACAAATTATCAACTTAGTCACTTCTCTAACAAAACCAAAATAATTTTTCTCTCTTAGATTGATTTTTAACTGTGCTATTACAATATTATCCAATACTACTAGTATCATGCATATTTAATTTTATTTCAGAGATAAAACATTTTGTGGAAGGAAGAGGAGGATAAACTGACACAAAATGAAACAATTCTTCATGTTAAAAATAACCGGCATGAAAACACAGTTGCGAGGAAGGTAAATTATAAAGTATGCATTTATCCAATCATTTTAAATACCATAATTACACTGACTGCTCATCAAAAGACTTTTAAGACTCATTAAAATTATAAAACATTTCTAATTAAATCCATATTTAAATGAAGTTTCTATAACGAATCTACATGGTACTTTAAATCAGACAAAAAAGTTCTGGTGAAAAATCCAATTAATTGAAGTTTTTGTAAGGATTACAGCTTAATGATGGGGGCACTGCAATTGCCTTTTAGTTAAAATTGAAGATTACTGTGTTATATCCATCTTTAGCCCCAACTTGTCCATAAAATAATCAATCTTCATGAAATTTCACAGGACAAATATTATTTTAGTATACAATGATTTTTTTTTTAATAGTAACCTTCCAATTTAACAATTGATGCAAGTGCTTTTAGGGTTAACACTATCTTATATCTGATTTAATTGATGCTATTAGAAGGGGAAGAGGACCTGTGTTCTTATTAGTCAAAACCAGTCTGAGGCACAAGCATCCACTCACACGCTCTGTTAGTCACTACCTTTTACCAGTTCCAGACATGGGTGCCCATTTGCCAGCCAAAGTACTGAGGAACTGAGCTTTTGTCCAGTGCATTGGGATGGTCCAAGAACAGTGCTGTAGGGATGGCCCCAAAGTACCCTTCTTCTTTCAGATCGCAGTCTCCAGTCTTGAAGGATTTATGTCAGGGTCCCTCTTCTGATCTCAAATGGCTTTACCATTTCTCAGTTTTATCAACAGCACTGCCCTTTCTCAATCTTACTACTAGCATTGCTCCTTTTGTTCTTCCTAGTGGTGTCACTCTGGTGTGACATTGTCTGCTAAAGCTCTTTATTGTCTTATGCTGAGGACTGGACCAGTGGGCTTTCACAAGACACCGGTCTTCAGCCAGGTTCCGTAGGTGAAACTGCTCAATACCGTACACAAACATTCTCCATCAGAGTCTGAACGCATTCATTCATATTCACCATCAAAGTTGGAAGGCATCTCTAGAGGTCATCTAGTCCAACCCCTCCCTCAAAATGAGTGTAACTAGATCAGGTTGCTCAGGTCTGTGTCCACTGAAGTCCTGAACCCCTCCTGAACCCCCTCCTTTTAGCCAACCTGCTCCACTGCTTGACCACCCTCAGATCCAGCATAAATATGGGCAACTATCCTCGCCCATTCACAACCTTTGTTGAACTGCATGTAATGATTTGTTAACTTTTTTTTGGTTTGTTTTTAATTGTAGACCCAGTTCTAGCAAACAAGAAAACATGCAGCTGTGGAATAATTTTCTATGAGTAAAAAAGAGAGACATGGCAAAGTTTGGCTTTTTCTCCATATATTTCAAATGAACAGCAATTAAAGCTGTAGCTTTGTTTAAGGATGCAGAAATCCAGCGTGGAAGCCCTCATTGGCATTTGGTGATACTCAGGAGTACGGTCCCTCCCGTGATCTGATGAAACAAAGGAAACCTCAGGGAACAAACTGTAAACAAGGAGAAGCTTCCTTGCTACTTCTCCCTGTAGAAACATCACCTGCAGAAGAGGTGAAGACATCCTTTTGCAAAATGAAGAACCTATTCAAAAGAGGTTGAAATTCATGGAGCTCCAGAAGCATAGGAGGAAAGCGTGTAGATAAGATGGCAAAAGAAGAATGACATGCTAATGTGAAAAAGGAAGAAGGTCTGTATATAGGTAAGGGCAAAGCTACACTCATCTATGAAAATGGGAGGAAAAAACATACGTCTCTGAAGAGCTCAGAAGGGGATCCAGTCAAGGGAATTAAAACTGCTTCCTTATAAAAGCACAGGCAATGCAGTTCTTCAGCTTTCTGTACGGAGATTTCCAGTGGCACAAGAAACCCCTACAGCTGAATTTTAAATATATTCTTCTCAAAACAGCCACATAAAGAAATATATCTCTACTTAACAGACTGTGAAAACAAGGCACAGAAAGATTACAGCGGGCAGAGTTCACAGTCTTCTAAAATGTGCGCTCTGGTTTTCAATGAAGAAGTAAAGGAAGGAAATGATCCTTCAGCTCCAGTTTTCCCCATGTGCTCTACTTACTCTGTTTGCTGCAAATGATTTCGTTAGAAATAAAGAGACACTACATTCATAAGGATCAGTTTGGGCAGTTTCACTCTGTTACGATAGTGGTGACTAAAGAGATGTTTCCTCTGGCTTCGCCATCCCTCCTGGTCATGGTGCCAGGCAAGTTTTTCTAAAACCGGACCGTACTTCAGCTGGGGAGAAGGTGGTGTGGCAGAGATTCACTTCCAGAACTCAATTTCAAACAAAGGATTTTTAATAAGGAATATCAGCATGTGGATACTGTGAGTGGTCAGAAGTTTCCTCCAGCTTTCCCAGCTCTTGACTGCCTGTATTCCAGCAGCAACAGCTCTGCCCAGCCCAAGTGAAAAGAAGGACACTGCCTAGCAGATCTCATTAAACGGTCGTGTTTAGCAGATTCTGACATTTTAGACAAAATAAGGTAACAGAGAGAGTAATTGATATCTTGAGTTATTTTGCAGGATTTTCAGTCTACATTGTTTGCAAACTATGTGATTGTTGCCTTCATACAAGATATTTACTTTGTCATTTTTCCCCCTTCAATCCATCCACGTTTGAAATTGCTGCCCTTGATATTCTTCTTTTTCCTTTTTCCTTTCTTTCTCACCCATCTTTTTTCCAGATGCTCAACGGGCAAACGGCAACAAGTTAGACCTGTCTCCCTCCATACACACCTTCTTATGTGTGTGTTTACCAACAGAATTATAAGAATGGTACAGTTTAGCGCAAAAAGAACTACAGATGTGAAAAAACAAAAATGAGCTGCAGTTTTAGCAATCAACGCTTGTAATAGACTACATAAATTCTACTGTACACAGAAATAACAAGAGCTTCTTGAACCCTCCCAGTGATTAATTAGGAAGCCTGTCTTACAGATTTTTCTCTCAGGTGTAGTAACCTCGTGGACCTTACCATTAAGAACTAATAAATAAATGCTTGGTTAAGCAAAAACTGGTTGATAGGCAGTGAAAAAGAGCAATGATCTTGGTTTTTATGCAAGACAGTTATCCTGTCATGTTACCTTAGAGGACAAAATAATACCAAATAAAAATAAAAATTTCAAGTGCCTGGTATAATGAATTATTTAGAAAAATTCATTCCTACATTTCTAATATTAATGCAACATGCAGGAAGTATGAGCTGAAGGTGCATACAGGGTACACTCTTTTCATACTATTTTTAGATTAGCTGCACCAAAAATCTGAAACGAAAACAGAGAGGAAACCTACAAAAATTCTTAACTAGTATAGACAAACCACGTGTATTTTATGTCAAAATATGTCTGTATATTGAAAGATAATATTGGGTTTTTACCTTTAAACCACTGTATTTTCAGGGTGCTTCTAAGGATCAGAGTGTGATACAATTACCTTAAAGGAGAGGAGATGGAGATTCCCTTTAAAGGAACCTTGACAGTATATAAAATACACTGACATAATTAACTCTTCTCACAGATTACCTGGCACATTACATTTTATATATTTGCCTCTGTATTGCATGTTATGATAATAAACCATCATCACACTTGACTTTTTTTACACAGATCTCCTGACATAATATACAAACAGGAAATTCGAGATTACCTAAAAGATGTAATAACTCCAGTTCTGCATCCTTTGTTTTGCATTTTCTTAACTAAGTTATAATTTAAGATGATTAGAAGAGAAATAAATACAATTCATAGACATTTAGATTGCCAAATATGTATTTCCTCATTAAATCTGAGGTCACTTAAACCGTATCAGTAGATATGAGAGCCTTGGACTTGTTCTGAGTAAATAAAAAATATTGTCTTAATAGATGAAATAGAACAATTTTTTAGAAGTGTTGTGCAGGAAAACCTTAATTCTGTCATTTACATATCCTGTCATATAGAATCCTTACTTGTGCAAGCACAAATTATTTTTTGTACGTGTAGCAGGGCTTAAACGTTGAATTTTCAGTGCCATAGTAGAGATGCCCGTGTGCCAGAGAAGCAGGCTGTTATCCCCGGTGGGCTGCTCACCCCCAGCCTCTGGAAGAGGAAGATGTGTGTGGCCACCGTTCCTATCTGACAGCTGCTGACGGATGCAGGAGCTGCGGATGGCCATCAGGAAGGGGGTGACGCAGAGGGGTGCGATATTTGCGGAAACTGAGACAACTCCTGCTCGCTTACTGATTTCTGAAGCGTTTCAGAGGGTATTAGCGATTTTCCCCTCAGGTAGAAAACCCAGATTCTCCACTTTTCCAAGTTAACAATGGAGGGAGACAGGATGCAAAGGAGGGGGCTACCACGGGAGATTTTGTTCCAGTGCACACCAGACAGGAGACATGTCTACTTTACAGTTTTTCTGAAGATAAAAGGAACTTGCCCTCTCTGGTTGTTTCTGCCCTCTCTTCTCCCTCCAGGGCAATGGACAATATGAGAAGAAAGTGCCAAAGTCCACAACATCTGAAGCAATGCTTAGCTGGTCAGGTCAGGATGCTTCCATTCAGAGGATTCAAGGATCGCTGCTTAAGAGGATATCTGACTTTAAATACAGACAGCAGAATTTCTTAGGAAACAAAAATCATATTAAAAAAAAAAAAGAGTAAAATGTATGCAAAACCCTTAGAGTCAGATCTCAATATTCTTTTAATTTTTTTTCTATAGAAATAAAACATAAATAGAGTTGATAAAATAAACGGGGCAGGCTTTTCATATCCTGCAAAATAAAATATCCATCTGTATTCTGAAGCAGCATGAGATGTCAGATGCTAAGCACATCAGTGGGCCTTGGCAAAAGTAAATTTAAATAAGATATGAACTGTGTTATGCACTGGTAGGAAGCACATAAATTAATTTGACCTGTCAGCTGAAAGTTGAAGGGGGTGTGCCCAAGCTTAAATAAATCCTCACGCTGCTTTTACTAATTAACATCTGTAAAAACCTACCCCTCCTGAAAGCACCCTTAATATTTCACTTATTTCTTCTTCCAAGCTCTTTTCTGTACCTGGAGTTACATGATGGAAATTATATTCCTGAATTTCTGACGTGGCTGCATGTTAATCCTTCTTGTGTTCCTTAATTTTGAAAGCCATGTTTTGACAGCTCACACCCCCCCTGCCCCCCGCCTTGATTAATGCCTTGTAGGAACCCCTATATGCCTTGCCTGTAAGTGATCTAATTTTGTGCGGGAATGCCTGGGCTGGTACGTTGAACCGATTCACCACCCAGGTGGCTACATTTGGACTAAATGAGCTGTGAAGAGCTTCATCTAGGGCCATCGCAGTCTTTCTTCATGTAGCCCCACAGTATGCAGCCACTGCTCCAAACATGATTTGTCACAACCCATCAATAGAAAATAAATTATTGCCATTCTTGCTTGTCAATGGGCTTGTCTTCACTTCGGCTGGCCTAATGATTGGAAGCTCAAAGGGAACATTTCCAGCCTTTGTGGAGCATGATTATGACTGAGCACACTACTCCCCTATGCATCCTGGCCAGTAAAAACATGTAGGGAAAGCAAATTATTTCAATGTTTTGCACCGATGATTAGAGCATTAGCCATGAATGCTACAGAAGCTTATATTTGACAGTCAAGACTTGTTCAGTTCTGACATTTATTCGCTCATTTTAATGCCACTAGTAAGTGCAAGGTTGCGGCATTCATGTATGTGCAAAGAACTTATCATAATGCTAGAGTGCAAAAATATGAGTGAGGAGAATGACCTTGGCAAGATCATAAATCTTTAAGGCAAAGAGATAAACTATATATAAAATTGAAAAAGCTAATTTAAATTTGTTTTCACAGTTGTAATTTTCTCAGACATGTAAATATGTCTGAAAAAGTATGGCTGCAAAAATGTTGAAATGGCAGCTTACGTCTCAGAATTCTTCTGCTGAATTTAACAAGAAGTTGTAGCTGACCTCTTTGAATGAACACTGTAACAATATATCAGCTTTTAAAAATCACTTTGTTTTCCTTAGGCCACAGAAAAGAGAATGAAATGGCTCAAACAGATGGTATTAATTTGGATTTTGAAATTCAAAGACACTGTAGGTCAGAAGGTAACTGCTGTAACCACATAGGCAAAAGCATGGATAGGATGTTCTCCATAACGGATACATCTGGATCACAGCGGGAAGAAGCCCAAAATTATCTGTTCTAATCTGCAGTATATAAATAATGTGGCTTGAGGCCATACCCAATATTATTTTACATTTGAAATATTTTTTTTAAGAGATTGACCTGTATCAGTATTAAGAGAAGAGGGAGAAATGTCTCCTGTTCATCTTACTAAAGAAGGCACTCAATCGCATTCAGCAAAGATGCACTGGACAAAATGAGATACGTTCTTCAAATAATTATATGTGTATTTTCAACAATGGCCACCTAAACTGTAGTTTAAAAAAAGGTGAATATTCAAAGCCTCAATTACGGGATCAAGTTTTGCTAACTGAGCACCTGGAATTATTAAGGGCGAAATCACTGTGTAAATGATGTACTTTATCATTACTTGGGATTTTTCATAGAAATGGGTTTTTTTGTTTCTTCTAAACACAGCAATTCATGCGAATGTTATGTCTTTACAAAACAATCACAAAATACTCAGTATTTTTGTTAAAACAGTGGTGCCAGCCTACAACCCATCAGCCATCGTATGCCATAGAAGTAGTGCACTGAGTGGATGCTAGGTGTGTGAAAGGACTCGATATATGATAAGGTACATGCACCTGGCCCTAGGAATGCCTAACATATAGTGGGTTAGTGGCATGACTTTCATCCACGATGAACCACGTGAACTGCTCCAGCAGAAAAAGTGAGTGCTGCTCATAGAATTGTGCTCCTTGGAGCGATGAGACTGCATAACAAAACCATATTCTCCTACTTTGCAGGAAAGGCTGAACACATGCAGGCTAAAGACTCAGCAATAAGAAGGTAAGTTAAAATAAACTAGAATTATTTCTTTAAATCTTACTATACTCAACTGCTGCTTGGGACTGTAAGTGCTTTAGATACAAAACCAATATATAAAACCATAACGCAGGAGGTCATTATTTTGCATATCTGTAAGACTGTACAGCTATGTAGTCTGTTGCAGAATTGAAAACAAAAACTGAGCTAGAAATGATACTAAAGAACCAAAGATTACACCGATAGATGTTTTCATTTACATATCAACTCCACTATTTCAGTAATCTGAAGTTGAAAATTGTGTACACAACAGAGAGAAACAGCTAGACAAAAGTTATATTAAAGAGAAACTAAATCCTTCTGTTTTACAAACACTTTCTGAACAGCCTGTCCAAAATATTCAGTGTCCTGCTTTCAATTCACCCCAGAAAAGGCTAACTCATTTAGAAGTGGTTTTCCCCCTTATCTACTAGATAATGCTCCAGCATAACCAGATAGATGAGTACAATATCTGTCACAGATACAAAAATTTTGTTAAAAGGTTTAAAGTCAGGTACAAGTTTGAAAATGCTGGAATTAAGGTTAACTCTGAATTTTAATGATTAAGTTTCATACGCCTTTTTTCTACCTCTGTCTTTCTGGGGCACAGAACAGAGATAAATCACTTACTGTGTAGTATTCAATACTGTATTGTCTACTAAGCATTCAACAGATGACCTTATATCTACTTTACCACACACTTCAAAGCTTGTATTATTATCATTATTATTAATTTTCTCTCGGGCTTTTCTGTTGCAGGTATCACTCTCCAGGTGCTTTACAAACACTGAAGAAAACATTTATACAACGTACTTTGAGATGAACAGATGCTACCCTATTTAATGTATCGCCACACTGGGACAGAGATGAAAACCAAATTTGAGTTCCCAGTTTGAGACACCATTAATGCACTCTTAGAGAATACTTAGCACCACACATTGGTTTTCTGTCTGAAAGAACATCTTCCAGTGATTCTATCTACAACTGTGAACACTCACATCTCCTCCAAGTAACACATCGTACTCTCCACTTCAAGTAACCTGCTCTGAACCCTGCACAAACTCTGTTGAAGCGGCAATGTGGAAGAATTCAGCCCATCGTTCAAGCACTAGGATCCTGTCTCTTTCCGCAGCAGCCTGCCCGTTCGCACGTTCCAACCTCAGTAGTAATGAAGCAGAGGTTATTTGTAGAGCAGTTCCGTTCACTGTACAACCATGGTCCAGCAACGGCACAGCCCATGCTCTTCACAGAGTGAAGGTGTAGTTACATGAAAAGAAGGAAAAAGTACTGAATCCTGTAATTAAAGCTGTCCTCTATTGTAAGCAGAAAATGCTCACATGTCTCAGTAACAGCTTTGCAATACTCTGTACAGATATATGTATCTGAGAATAATAAATTTTTGCTAAGAGTATACCAAGGATATACCAAATATCTAACTGTATATTTGGGTGAGCTTTTAACTTTAGATGGTAATAAGATGAAGCTGAATTGGAAATTTATAGCTTAATATAGCAGAATTTTGTAAAAATTATCCAATAACAATAGTTATTCTATCTCTTGACATAACAAAACAAAATGTTAGATATTACTTTTCCTATTATATTTTCATAATACCCTGCTACTGTCATCAGAAGCATAATAGAAAAAGACTTCACTGTGCATACATTATGTTCTTTTGATTAAACAGGTGCACTGGAATTTCAATCATTTTAAATCATAATTAAATGCCTCATTTTTTCATTGCTTTTTTTTATAAACACATTTTGGCAATTAAATTCTGAAAGGACATTTTTTTTCTTACTCCTTTTTTAAAAGTTATGTTTCTAAAGAATTAGAATAGACAGATTTATTCATTCTGGAAAGGTGGAAGACCTTACTGAGAGTGATCTGATTGTACTATTCATAAAGAGAATGACTCCTCCACATCATCCTTAGTTTTACTTTACACCCTCACAATACTTTTGAGTTGCTTAAAGTTGCTCATAATTTACAGGTTTCTAGATCAAATAAGAATGAAAATCCTAAAACACTGAGGTGAAATGACAGCACTTTAATATCCACTTTATAAGGAAAGTTGTTTATGACAACAACCTGGGTAAAAAAATTGGCAAAGCACAGCTAAATACTATTTGGGTAAGAAGTTGCTATAGTAGAATAAGATATATTTAAATGAATTTAATCTGAAAAAACCCCAACAGCCTATATGTTCAGAAATTACTACAGAATTTAGAAATTCTAAGTGATCTTCTAGAAGGTCTGCATTCTGTGGTTAGATGCTCAACATCATTTTCTCACAGGCTCAGAGTTAAGCCTTTTAGAAGCATCTGGAAGGTAACACACAAAAAATTCAACAGAAAGTATTATTGACATTTAAAAGGACGGGCCAACATGACAGCAGTCTAACCACAAACAAAAGATAGGACTACTCTCACATTTTGCCTTCAGATAACACGCACTGGCTCTGGAGTGAGTTAATGCAACTAATGTTCAGATACAGTGTTCAGAAGGATGCAGAGTTTAAACACTTGAACAGCCTCTGGTTGGCTTATTTTTAGTGCCCTGACTTGTGTTATAAAAAGGTAAGAAGGAAAAAATAAAATACCTACCACTGAAGAGGCACATATGATAGTCTTATTGTACTTGTTCCAGTTAATGAAAAATACCTTACTTGTTTATCACAAAAAACATGATCCACCCCCACCAAGAAATAATTTTTGGCTTTAAGCTTTAGAGGGAGGCTATCATCTTAGTGTCTTTAATAGCAAAGTTTACCATTTCTGTGTGTTTGACTACACGTTGCAAGTTCCATTCACCTGCCTTCAGGTACAAGCCACTACTACATTTTTCTAAAGCATACTATTTAGGGCAAGAAATGAAAGAGAAGATTAAACTGGGAAAAAAATGAATTACTTGTACTGGCATCAAAACAAAATATCCGTGGGCTTTATAGAGCTGGCATGATAATTATAATAAGGATAAATATTGAAGAGAACTATAGCTTCCATATCTGGACTTCAGCAACACATTACAGGCTAATAGTGTGTATGAGCAATATTATATGATGCATATATGGCAATAAAATTCATTGGAAAGGGCGCATTGCTGCTAGCAGAGTGGTCTAGAAAACCTCAGGTTTAGCTGTCCCTGTGGCTGAGACAGAAATGGATTGGTTAATCTTTCATTGTATTAAAAAGGTCATCTTGCTTCTTAAGATTTTAAGAAGTAACAGAAGGAAAGTACAGCAGGTTGTTTACAGGCATGCAATAATCACACCGAGACTGGCATTTACAGAGCCACCAAAAATCATCATTTCACTGTAACATCTAAGTCTTTTCTTGCAAATTTCAAGTTACAAAAGGTGTTAAGTATGTGTTTATATAATAAAAACCTAATCTTGAATAAGTACCTAAAAAAAATAAATTACACAGGTTTCTTCTTGCAGTATTCAGGTGACCTTCAAAGAAAAAAAGAAAGAGTCCTTGAAGAACAGTATGCAATCTTAGACTATTCAGCCTATGTGTGTTTTCCCAAGTATGATTTTTAAAAGAAACTATTAAATCATTCTTCTCAATGTAATGAAATTTAATGGTGCATGAATGCTAAATCCCTTACACCTGAAACTGAAGACAACTGTGTTGTTGATATACACATCTCTATATATGTAATGCAAACATATATTTTAAATAATGTTATTATATAACATTTACTTGTAAAAATACATTGGGTTTAAGCAAGATCAACCGTTTTATGATTTGAAGAGGTGCCTATAGTATTCTCGGTAGTTCTGAGCAAGAGCTCAGATATTAAGACAAGAGTTAATCACAACGCTCTTTTAAAGGATAAAACTACCTTCTTTAATTATTACACTGAGGATTTTGTAATTCAACAATATAGTCCTACTAATAATTCTGTCTAGAAGAAATTTGCATGTTTTAAATTGGAGACATTTTAAAATACCATAGTTAAATCCTGATTGTAAGCGAAAGTTCTTTTTTAGATTTATTTCAGCTTCTATCAGGTGGCATTATTTTTCCAATAGTCACTAACTCCATACATCTCATTTGAAGCAGCTATGTCCAACCTATAATTATTTTCTTCTAATTAGAGTAATTCATGGTTAATTATTCAAAACGATTCTTCTTCAAAATCAAACCCATTTCTTGCCATGGCACTTTTAAAATGTAAGATACAAATAAAATACTCCTCAATGCAAATTTTTGCAATAAAAGAATGTCTATTTTGCTTTCTTAAAATAGCACTAAAATCTTTGTATAGCAGTAAGGACTCTGATAATACCAAAATCATAGACAAATTATTTGCTGCTGTATAGAAGCACATATTTCCATGCATACAGTGCCCTGCATAGGATTGGTGTCTTTAATCTGTAGTGACCAGGCTAGAGTGTTTTTCTGTGTGTGGGAGGCTCTGACAGTGGTCCTGAGACCTCAAAAACACTGCAAGAACTCAGAATTTCCTACAGTCTTGTGAAAGATCTGATCAAATCTCACTTAACTATAGCTTTGCTTATTCATAGTTGGTGTAAATTTAATTTGATGTAATAGAGTCACACCTTACATGATTAAGGCTCCGGAGAGACATTATTGCAGTCTTGCAATATATAAACAAGGCTTATAAGAAAAGTGGAGAGAGACTTTTTACCAAGGCCTGAACTGACAGGACAAGGGGCAAGGGTTTTAAACTGAAAGAGGGTAGATTTAGATTAGATCTAAGGAAGAAATGTTTTACATTGAGGGTGGTGAAGCACTGGAACAGGTTGCCCAGAGAGGTTGTGGATGCCCCATCCTTGCTGGCAGTGTTCAAGGCCAGGTTGGATGGGGCTTTGAGCAACCTGGTCTAGTGGAAGGTGTCCCTGCCCATGGCAGGGGGGGGGGGACTAGATGGGCTTTAAGGTCCCCTCCAACCCCAACCATTCTGTGATTTTATGATCCTATAATGTTGTATGTTACTCTGCATTTTGAAGTGTTACTGGGAAGTCCAAATAGTTACTCACTGTCTCCATAAGGTTTCTCTTCTGACCACCTTTAAGAATGAACTGGTGAATGGACTGAAATTATTCCTTCAATTGGCTGGCCCAGTTGGTGAGTGCTGCTGGTTCTCACTTGATGTGCAATATAAAGTTTTTCATGGCTAAGTCCATCAGATAAATTTCATAAAAACTCATCAATAGTTTCAGGAACTCTGTCCTGCAGTTTTTAGCAATTAAATGATCAGCTGAAATTTTTTACCATACTCCTGTGCATAGTCATCTCTAAATTTACAAGGATCTCACCACTTACACCAAGAGATAAAATTAAGCACTGATTTAATAACCTTGTTTTGACAATCAATTGCATGCTACATCCCTGCAAGTTCTTTTTGGACTGTGAGTTGCAAAACAGTGTAATTTGCATGACCAAGGCTAAATCTGTTGAAAACAGTTTAAAAAATGGATATATAAAGCAGAAGATATAAACTGCAAAACTGTATCATGTTGCATTTAGTAAAATAACTTTTCTGACTGATTTTTTGACAGATTGAATATTTTATCACATCAGTTCCAAAATCCAGAAGCAGCATGCTCTGAGGCACTTTTGATATTGTATTTCTGCTTGTTTTACATTTCATTTCACCTATATCTCTCAAAGGAGATCAAATTAGTCATGAAGATCCAAATTTCAGTAACATATGGAACAGCATTATTACATGGATGAATTTCTAGAGGAACTCATCGACTTTGGCGGAATATGATTATTTCTATTTTTTCAGCCAATTTTTCTCTGTAAAGATGATGTTATAGGAAAACTACTTGTAGTAACTTGTTAGTGCAGTGCCATGACAACTGAATTCAAGAAGCCATGGCTTGGTTTTCTGAAAGTATTAATGGTGTTTATAGTCTCATTGACCAAACCTGATGTAAGCACATAAAAATCCACACTCATAAACACATACAACAAACCAAAGTACTGCATTAACAAAAGATATGCAAGAAAACCAGTCTGTATTATTATCTAGTCAGAAAGTTCCTGCATTGTCAGAGTTTATTTATGGCTGCACAATAAAGCACAGTGATAAGGCAGTCCTACACATTTTCAAGATAGGTAATATATTAAGAAAAACAGTCATCTCTTGCCCCCAGATTCAAGTAAATCTGTGCTGGGTTTTATTCTATGTTGCTACATGTATCTGAGTTATCTAGCATATAAAAATATTGAGTCCTATAAGAACATGGTGGAGGACAGAATTCACCATATCTTTTTGTTGGAGGAAACAGAACTTTTTATGTTCTTTTGTGGCAGAAATACAGTTCATTTCATTTTGAGAGGCCAGGCACACTGCAGCACACCCTTTTTAAACTTCAGCTTCTTGTTACAAAGACCCAAGAAGTTATTTCTTGGTCCATACAAGAACATACCCAAAAATAATAACAGCAAAAGATACAAAATGCTACCTTCAGAAATCACCATGGTGGCATCAGTGTAACATTTTCCTCACAATTCTGAAGCACAGATAAAAGCCAGGGCTTGTAAGTCCCATATCCTATCTTGGAAGTATTTCTCCATAATTATGCACACAAAAATGATGTATGTGCCTGCCTTCAAATCTGGCCTTGAATCCCTAGAAAAATCTAGTCCATTTTTAGTAGCTTTGTAGAGTAACTCTTTCTGGTACCCAAATAAGAGGAATTCCTAGTTATCTGCTACTTCTTTCTGTGAGTTGCAGAGCCTCATCGTTTTCCTCCAGCCCCCAAAATGCTTGTCTTAGGTTTTTTCCAGTGAAAGATTTCCAGTAACATAGCTTTCCCACAAGATGCCTTCTCTAAGCAGCGTATTTTAAACAAAGTTGTTTGAATTCTTTTGTTACTAGACATCAACTACTGCAGGAAAAGGAAAAAAAAAAATCACTTTGTAGAGTTTGTTTGCTTTCACATCATGGCCCACTCGTATCTATTTAGCATCTGAAACTTCCATTGCTATTCTGCATGTGTCATTGCCTCGTTTAGCCTTTCTTTGTAACGCCTGTGTCCTCCACTCAGCTGGCTGGAGGACCCCTTCAGAGGCTCTGGACTTGACCAGGCTCTAGAAATGTCTATGTTCCTTATCAGAATCACCTCCTATGATAAGAAAATGGCCTCTGTCCCTGATGAATCAAAATGAAGAAGCAGTGCCAGATGTTTCCAAGGACAAGGCTCCAAGAGAAAACCTCCCTGAACTGTTGCTGTCAGCTCTTATTAGATCCTGCCTTGAAAGAAAGCTTGGCAACCAAACACCTGGTCACAATCAGTACTGCTGGAGACTGGGCAATCATCTTGACTAGCGGGTTAACAAACCCCAGGTACATAAGAGCTGGTTGTTCTCTGCTGTTCATCACGGCACCAGGCTGAAGTAGCATTTCTGCTTAACATTGCCTCCTTTGCCCTTACTCCCGCTTGCCCACCCAAAGTTCTGTCCTAATCGATCTTTCTCCAGCCCTGAAATCTTCTTGTCCTGTAGCACAAATGTCCAGGAATCTTTTGTCTTACACTGGCCTCTGACAAACTTTTCTACCTTATCTTTCTGTTTGATATACCCTTTGGCTTCTCCAGCTTCCTCACTCCTGTCTTTCATATTGCTTAGACCTTCAAATCAAGAGAAACCTTTGCCTTCTTTCCTAGATAGTCATGAGATCAGAAGGGTTTCTCTCAAAATCAGATTCAACTCCCAATGCAGAAAGAACAAAATCCCTTGAAAACCCCTAAGGAACATAAAACAGAAAGTTTATGTATTCGTTCCTTTATACCCCCTGAGAAAGGCTGCCAGCAGCTAAAAAAATCACCAAGCTGATAAAGACAGCACACTTAATTTCCAGAATAAAGCAATCAGACTCAAGGAAAGAGAAGATTATGGAGGAGCTCTTACATCTTTTTCGTGGAGAAACTGTCTATTTAACATCAAGTGTTGTATTATAATGTGTGTCACTGTTTGGGATATGAAGTCTGTCAGTGATAAAGAAAAATCCGGGTATTTTTCTGTGGCTTATTCAGTTTTCTGTTTTGTTTTCTGTTTGGCTTGTTGTCTTGCCTGTTTTTGCAACAAGAGTAACCCAGGATAGTTTCCTGAGGAAGTCTCACAACACTGACATGAGTTGCACCAACACAACAGTATGAGAAGCACAGATTTGGGAAGGAGCAGAGGCCCCAGTGGTGGTCTCCTTAGTGAAAGAAATGTCACTAGAATCACATGCTCAGACTCGCAACAAATCATTATATGTGATTAGCAATATCCACAGTAAATAAGTCTCAGAAGAGTACTCTTAGCCCCGCTTTCTACTGCTAATTGTCAAGAGTACTGATTTACAGGTTCAGCAGTCAATGGTGGTCAGGGAGACAACCCAACTTCTCAACCAGCCTTTCTTTGCTACCAGATAATCATTACTTCTCACGCTGTCTTTCATAGCCACATCTAGAAGTGCTATTGCTAGTTTTCAGCTACCTGAAAATATCTCTCCAGAGATGTTTTTTAAGGCTTGACTAGTCATTTGACAACTTGCAAAGAGGCAAATGCATACTGATGAAATTGAGAGCTGGGTGTTGTCCAATGGTAAATGAGTTTGGCAGGGAAATAGAAAAATCATGGCAAAAGGTTTCGGTTACAACCCAAGAACAAGCAAGGATACTGGAAAGGGAGTAGGCACAGGTTTGTCCCTTTCAGAATATAATAAGCCATACTCTGCTCTTAGAAGCTGTTGACTACAAGAGCAGTGTTTTAAAGAAAGAGAGTTGGGGCTTAAAACTGGACCTCCTACAGTTTAAATATAAAACAGGTGAGAGATTAAAATAGTGGATTTTGACACAGGCAGATACAAGTATACAACAGAATGTGTTTTCTAAATATGAATATACTCAATGTTTTCTAGGACCTCCTTCCATTATAATTTAAGATTATTTTGCTGGACATAAAATTTCAGTCCTACTCAAACCATCACCACTTTGTATTTGCCACAGCAACCTTGGATGGCATGTCCAAATTTTGTGATCAACCATAACAAACATCTTCACAAGATTCATATTTAAATCTACCAAATCAATTACCTATTGGCTGCTAGCAGCCAGGGGTCATAAGTTTCCAGCTAGAAAAGTTGATCAATAAGGAATCCCACAGTGACTTTCTGACACAGCAACTCCTGGGAAATCATAGAATCACAGAATGGTTTGGGTTGGAAGGGACCGTCACAGACCATCTAGTTCCAACCCCCCCGCCATGGGCAGGGACACCTTCCACTAGACCAGGTTGCTCAAAGCCCCATCCAACCTGGCCTTGAACACTGCCAGGGATGGGGCAGCCACAACCTCTCTGGGCAGCCACAGTTCCAGTGCTTCACCACCCTCAATGTAAAGAATTTTTCTAATATCTAATCTAAATTTACCCTCTTTCAGTTTAAAACAGTTACCGTTTGTCCTATCACCACAATCCCTGTTAAAGAGTCCCTCCCCATCTTTCCTGTAGGCCCCCTTTAGGTACTGGAAGGCTCCTGTAGGGTCTCCCCGGAGCCTTCTCTTCTCCAGGCTGAACAACCCCAACTCTCTCAGCCTGTCTTCAAAGGAGAAGTGCTCCGCCCCCCTCATCATCTTTGTTGCCCTTCTCTGGACTCTCTCAAGCAGGTCCATGTCTTTCTTATGTTGGGAGCCCCAGATACTTCAGCAAAATGGTCTTCATCAACCCCATATTCCATTGGCATGGGCGTCCCATTCCGAAGGTACGTAAATCCCACTAGTCCTGAATTATTACTTGTTCTTGCTTAGCTGAACAAACCCAGAAGCTGTGGTTCATCAAGTAAATTTGCTCCACATTGCTTCCCCCTCCCACTTAGCCATAACAGAGCCAAAGCCATCTGCCTGTTTGTTATCCGAAGGCACATCCATGACTGCTGGATTCATCAGTGAGACCAACAACAATTCCCAGAAAATCTGTAGGTTTTGAGAAGTATCTTGCAATACATCATAGGAAAAATCACAGACCATACTGTTAAGGAAAGGAATGTTGCAGCATCAGTTATCTGCTCATAGTACTAAAGGGTTAATAATGCAAGTGCTCACCTGATGGATCCAATGATCAGTTCTGTTAGCACAATAAAGTGGAATGGAAACAGTTCTCTTTGATAAAGTTAAAATGCTGCATTTACAGCAAAAAACCTCCAACAGATGAATGATAACATGAGCTCAGTTCCATGTGGGTGGATGAACGGTCGTCTCTCATGTATTTGAGTCTTTGTCCAGTAATAATCCTAAGACAAAGCTTTACACGGTTCTGAAAGACTAGTAGGAATCAATGAAATCTGCATAAAATTCTGAGTACCAGATTTTCACTGGCTATTCACCTAAATTGATGGACTATAAATTTTAGTAGTATTTGAAATCCTTGTATTACTGCATGGTACTTTCTATTACAGAAAAATTAGATGGTATATAACCAGTCTGGATGAAACAAAAATTTGAGTCAAAACTAAGATGCCCTTCAGTTTTCACAGCAACTGGCAATGCTATACTGTGGTCATTAGAAGCAGAGAGGCTGTGCAGTCTCCATCCGTAGGGGTTTTCAAGACCAGACTAGATAAAGCCCTGAACAACCTGCTCTGACCTCATAGCTGACCTCCAGAGGTCCCTTCCAACCTGAATTATCCTATGAGTCTACAAGCACTCCAAGTGCTTCACCTATTATTGGTGCTTCACCTTTCATTTGTTACTCAGTATTACTTATTTTTCCACAAGTCTGTTATTTAACTCATTCTTGCCTTACTAAATACTGTGCCAAACAGAAGGCACGTCCTTCTACGTTAGCTACATTCATTCTCAAGTACTTACAATGATCTTTACATTTCTTCTATGCTAATTAGCCCACATATTCCAGATCCTGATTCCAACTGGTGGGTGTGGGAGATAAGGGAATTGCCATCATTTATCAAAGGTTAAGACTACATTCTGAGATAATTTGGCTTGCTCCTTTTAAAAGAAAGTTACTGCACAACTAAAAATTGTTAGCAGCTTGTAAAACATATAAATAAGGAATAAATAATACACTCACGAATTTGAACTTTAGGCTAGCAATAAATTATTGAAGAATTCAGTATTCAGTAGAGTGCAGTGTCCAAAAATTTCTTGCTTTTTTATGTCATGAACCTTGTTCAATTATTGCTTACTGGAAATAGATTATTTCAGACAATAGGTAATTCTAGATATTCTGCCTATTTTGCTGAATTCATATGCTAGGTACTTTCCTTTTTAACTTCTCTGCTAAAATGGATAGCTAGTCAATTTATCCCCTTAGTTTCTCTCTTAACAATAATGTATACCACTGAGGTGCCTCTTTGGTATCTACTGTAATTTTAATTTTATATTTAAACAAAATCAAAGCATCAAGAAGCTGTGTTATGAATGACTTTCAGAACACCATACCATTCTAGCTGTTTCAGCAACGCTAGAATAAGGTTCTCAAGTTTGTAAAGGTATGCCATTTCACATGCATTTTGACCATTTTGACCAAAATGACTATTAGTGTATCAAACACAGTTCCAAATGCTGCAAAATTTTAGAAAGCTACTGCAATTTCTGTTTCTTACTGAATCACTATTTATAAATTAATTTTACAATACTTAGCATTTTGGTTTAGAGAAAGAAAACAAAGGGGGCAGAACCCTCCCGCCACTGCCATTTTTACAAAAGAAATATAATAATATAGACAACTGTTACAATTTCTATGACTTTTTAATCAACAGAATCAGTGTACCTATTTCTTAATAATAATACCACTTAAATTGTTCTTATGTTTACTACTACTTAATAACTTAACTTTGCTAAAAATAAAGGTCATTAAAATCATCTTGAAGATTGACTTAGATTTCAGAACTAACCTGCAAGTTGTAAAACCTTTAACTATGTTCCATTTAACACATTTAATAGATGTAAAAGCTCACAAGTGATGATATAAAGGATAATTTACGCTTGCAATGCATTTTTGTCCAATTAATAGATTGCCTGTGTGTTGCATATTTTGCATGACAAAAGAGCAGAATATTAAACTGCCATTCATAATGAAAATGCACTTTGCAAATTAAAAGTGCCGAAACAGAAATTTTTCACCCTGTTTAGGAAATAAACAGTCCTTAACCAATTAAACTGCATTGTAATAATTCTATGATTTATTGCAAGTTGTTTAACTTTCAAAACTCGGCTAACCCATATTAAGGTCACAATCCATCATGTCTTGCTTGGAAAGCCAGCAAATAATGGCTGTTGTATTAGCTGCTTTTGATGATAGTATGAAAGAAGTATTAGCACTTGTCAACAAAACTGCTTACAACATAACATTAGCATGCATGGGCTGCTGTACCTATTTATTATTCTGGCAGCTTCACACATATTGTTACAAGCTTATAAAACATTTTGTCGGGTGGAAACCGAATGTACACTGTTTGGTTTTCTGATAGACTGGCAGCATAAATGTCTGGGCTGACTTAGTTTAGTTTAAGTGTAAATAGAGACACAAATTCTTCAACCTGTTCTCTTATTGATACTGAAAAGTGCTGAATTATTCAGCATCCAACTCTTCTGTTTGTGTCTATCACAGTTATCAATTACCCATCAGTCTTCTTGTCAAAACAGAATGGATTAATCTGGCTGAAAACAAGACAAATAAGTGGATACTATAACAGGGGTGCAGGGTTGCCAAACTGTCAAAGGGAAATCCAGGCACTGACATTTGCCGTCAAAAGTCAGATATCTGGCTTAAGTGAGCAAATGATTTCCCTTTACGAGCCAAGAATGCACTTAGCTTACCGTAAGTAAATTAATCTGCCTACTTTGCCTACTAATGCATTATCAACGGTGATAGTCATAGCAATTTTGTACTTACTGCTCATATGCCTTTGTGACCCAATGCTTCGTCTGTAAGTCTACTCTTAAATATAACTACACACAAAATATTGTTTTATTTTATAAATTAAAAGAGAATTAAATGAATACATGAACTTGTCAGTGTGGTTACTTGTGTTAGTTTGATGCATTGTACACATCAGTTCATAAGAGATCAAGTAAATCTTTGAACAGCGGTTTTGTGGAATACACCCAATTTCTGCTACGTCTAACGTTTCATTTTCCTCCCAAGTTTTAAACTTTGAAATCTTGCTTGGCAAACTCTTTAGGTCTATGTATTACTCTTGAAAAAGCATTCAGATGCATGTGATTTCATTTGTACTTTTAAGATAAAACATTAGTAATACGGCACTGAATTTGGGACAAAGGTTTGGCACCCATTAAGTCATGTCTTGGATTCCTATCAGAGCTTTCTGGTTTGTTTGCCTTTTCTTCTTTTTTTTTTCCTCTGCGGTAATACCATCAGAAATGACTCTTCTAAACTATTTTAGCTAATCATTGCTCATGCCTGGAGCCTTGCAATCATGGCAGCAGACATCAAGAGCTTAGTGTAAGCCAAACTTTTCTATTATATACTGCAGTAAAAGCTTTTATATTTTATATATATTACACTTACTTTGGAAACTTATCTGTTACACCATTTAAATTCCTACATAGACCTGTATCTTTAAGTATCATGTTCTGGACTTTAAAATGCAGGTTAAAAGTTGCCAATATTTCCCGATATGTACAAAATAATATTAAGAAAGAAGATTATTCACAAAATCTTGGACTAAACTTGCGCTGTCTATTAAACAATTTGACAGACCAAAAAATTATATCCATACATTCCTACATCAATTATTGTAACTTCCAAAAAGTCAAAACATGGTCAAGAGTACTACAAGGTTAGTAAAATAATTTCTGTTCTTTCTCTTGTTAAGTCTCCATTTGCAAGACAGAGACAGCAACTAGCAAGGTTATTTTGCAATCATTTCCCTGACATGCTTGACCCACTGCTGATCTCTCTGAATATTCACTAAAAATACAATGAAATCCTTTATATGTCATATAATTTCAGTAAAGCAGTGAAATTTACCTGTTATATGTTAATCTTCAATTTTCTGATTTCTATTAAGCATGAACAGTACACAGCTGGCTCTGTTAACCACTTGATATTAAGCATCCGGATTTATTGACAGACATTTAACAGTCAAGAAAAGATTGCACTGGATCTGCTAGTTATAAAAGTTATTCAGACTGTATAATACAGCATTGCTAGACATCTGCTCAGTTCTTTGACTTTTAATAACTCTAAGACTGTACTGTCAGAATTGATAAAGAATATATATATTCTAATATTTCTTGTTCTTCTTTCGGAGATATGCTTATTGTGATCTGTGAATTTTTTTGTGAAATTAGTGTCAGGTCCATGTCTGATTTAACTCTCTTGATCAGTTCTAAGTGAAACACTGTAAAGAGATCTCAGACATCTTTCAGAAAGACCGTACCAGTTCCAACCAGGAAACAATATAAACCTACCCGTTACTTAATTCTTGACAAAACCGTTCTGTTCTCTAGCAAATTAAGGAATCATTTTTTCTCTGTGATTGGTGAGAGCAACTATTATTATTATAAAAGATACAAAATAATTTAAACAGAAGAAATTGGTTGCTTCATGTCAAAGGTTTTAAAAACTAGTGACAGAAATCAATCATTACAATGGAAAGAAAATTGCAGCAGAAACACTGCTTCTCCACTTTGGATATGTCAGAGAATAATTTTCGTTTTAATAAGAATTTCTCTGTCTTGATTTTAAGATCCAGTGTATTTATTTGTTTGCCTAAAAAGTTATTAATTATGACTATTAGACCTTTCTAAATGCTTGAAAAATGCCTAATTTTTTCACTCAATGTCCACTAGATTTCCAGCAAAAAGAAAACAAATGTTTCATTACTGTCTGTCATATAAGAAAATTAGCAGAATAATAATGCTGGCATTACCAATCTATCGAAAAACCAGCCAAGATTTAATGTTCTTTTAAGGTAAAATTACACTAGTCGACATTGCTCCTATAACTTCCTAAAATGGTTTCCTGTGGTAAACATCTTTCAATTCTAATCTCACACTGTTTTTCACAAAGAAAGGCACATACTTGACTTGGCTAAGAGCGTTCATTTTTTTCTTTTAATACCTAATCATAATAAAGATCGCTGCTCATGAAACATTATCTAGATGTGAATATCAAGCAGCAAAATGGCTACATCTGTTTAGCTTTGACTCTGCAATTCAGAAAAAACAGTTAAACTAAAATTAAGGGATGAATGTAAGTCTGACACTATTGCACTTCTGCTATGGAAGCAGAAAAGGCAGAATCGAGAGGTCCCTTCAGTGGCGGGGACTCCTGGATAACAAGGCTGCTGGAGTTTTCTTTGTGGCAAGCAATAACCTGTCCTTAGCACCCAAGCTGGGGATGAAGAGACCTAACAAAGCTGCAGAACTGATGATTTGAGCAAGTCTCAATGCCTTCATGAAAACACACAAGAGGTAAATACAAATCAGAGCAGTTGAAGGTAGATTGACGTGCCATAAAACACATCTTGCTTGAAGGCTTCTTCCACAGATTGTCAAAATGTGAGGTGAGTTAAAGCACACTTCATACTAGCCACAAAATTAAAAAGAACTACCTAAAATCTAGCATGCATGTTATCAAGTAGCATTTGAGAACATCAAACTTTTTATTTAGATACCGCAGAATCATATTTTGACATTTTAAGTCAGAGCATGCAAAAATAAAGAGCATTTTTGCTGTTTATCTTGAGGTTTCAGAGGAATTTTCTGAGCCTGAAAGACTAGACAAAACAGAAAACTGAGGTAATCCCAAACCTACCTGCAGAACTAAAAAGGCTGGGGTGCTGCTAAATAACATTTTCAGAATTCTTAGGAACTTTTTTTATTCCATTTCCAAAACCTAAGCAAATCCAATTGTGGCAAATTATATTATCTTTCCATAGCTTTAAGTTTTAGTTAAGAGCTAGCGTCTCCAAAGAATTAAATTAATTATGTATAAAGTAGTGGTATTAATATTAAAAAAAATTCTAAAATGCTGACAGTTCCCCAACTGAAAGATATTATGGTGTATAGACATTATAATACTGCTTGATATTATTACTATTTTTATTATAAACCTACCAGGTTAAGAAAGTATTGGATTTACTCAGCTGCCCAGAATACCTGGTGCTGGTACTAACCTGCTTGTTTCAATATGGTAGAATCTGTCTTGTTTAAAGCATTATGCCAAACAGAGTTAGTACCAACTAGTTGGTGTTTGAAAACATTTGTGGACTCACAAGGCCAGAAGACACTTTAATTTTTATTTTACTTTGTATTTTACAGTGGTCTAATGTGTTACTTCAATGCATTTTCTGGGAAAAAAATAAGCAAGTTACAGAAAATAGAAAATAAACTATCATGAATTGTACATTTGAATAGTGCTTTATCATAATTTATCAGTGCACTTCTGCCAAATCTTCAGATAGGTGATTTCCTTTCTGAATCATCCATAAAGAGAGGACAAGGATGGGAAGTCCCTCAATGATCAGGGCTTATGCTGATTTTCATCCTAAAAATATTCATCTCTCACTCTTCAAAGCTTGTATGGAAAGAAAATCCCAAGAAGGGTGGTCTAAAGAACCGCTTCTCAGACCTTCAGCTTGTTATAAATGATAAAAATAAGACCCTGGCTAAGAAATTGACATTCACAATTGCAGTAGTAATGAGATACACGAACTGAAAATTACTTCTTAAAAATCAAACTGAACAACTAATCACAGCACTTTCATTGCAAGTCAAGGTATTCTTTATGGAAATGGCGGTAAGCAAAGTTTCTCCTTCAATCCAGAAGAAAGTCTACTTAAAGAAAGAAGACAAGAATTTCCTGCTGGGTATTGGAACTTTTGTGTTCTTTTCATCAGGAGCCCACATGGCTATTAATACTGCGGGTTGCACTGAGTCAGAGTCACAAGTCTCTGGAACCACATCTTTGTCAAACTCAATAGGAAGGTCTGCTTTCTCCTACTCATGCTTTTGACTTTAAATGTTTTATTTTGAGCTGTTTTCTTGGCCAGGAGGGGAAACAAATACCAGTCTTTCTAATTAGCACTAACTTTTTGAGAATGAAGTGTCTGAGATAACATCATCATTATGAGTAACTTGCTTTCAGAACACACCTACGGGTATTCAGTAGTACAAGATCTGTCTACTTTTGATAACACTGTTACAGTTATAATCATGGAAACATTCCAAATTTCTCTCAAAATGTCACAAAGAGCTACTTAGAAAAATATCATTGAAATGAACAGCAAGTTAAAAATTACAATCGTTGATCAAAATGAAAAACACTGATAACATTAACCATCATTAATGAGCAGAGCTGACATGGAACTTCATAGTTTCTATTGAAAACATATCTTGATGGAAAACGTTGTTTAAGCAAAAGTTAAGTCCTTCACAGGAAATTTTTCTTTCACTGAAATTTCTTACTTTTAAAGTGAAGAACAGAACTAAAAAAAATAATCCCATTTCTGCTCATTATTTTGATTAAATCCAACTATTTCATCTTACGTCAGTTCAGCAATAATGTAAGCTTATTTGAGCTGCTCCTATACCTTAGATGGACTGTGGATTGAATGCCTCATATCTCTCATTATTTCTTATGGGGAAGATTTTTATGCTGAACATGAATCTTTGGGTTAGTGAACAGGAGATTGAAGTGCAACTTTGCTAAAATGAACCAAATGAAACATTTCCATTTAAGTAAAAATGGAATAGGAGCCATGCAAAGATCAGTTCAGAGATGCTCTGTGCTCACAGCTCTATGAACGTTGCTTGAAAAGTGCTTCAAAATCTTCTGGTTTGGAAAAACAACAGTTTTATTTCTCAGTGTGGATAAAAATTGTCTAAATAAAGATTATCACAGATCAGAAAAGACTAAGTGTTGTAGTACTTTTATGTGTGAGAAAAGAAATACATTTAATTTCTCAGCACCCCTGATTTTGATTAATCTACTGTTCAGAAACTCTGATTCTGACTGGACCCTTTTATTTATTCTTGTTCAGAACTAATGCAAAATTTTATCCTTGGAAAGCATGAAATGTCAGTGAAAATAAAAAACCAGTCCATACAAACATTATAGACTTCTATGGTTCTTTTGGATTCATACAGGTTATGCTAGTTTTTCTGTATTATGGTACTCATAACTGAGAAAAGTTTCGAATACATCACTGAAATCTAACAGTGTCATATTTTCTCAGAATTGCCACCATGTAGTCATTCTTAGGAAGCAGGCACTTAAATATACAAAACCTCAAAATCTTCTACCCTATGTGAACTGACCTTTTTTTTCTCAGTAACTCATAGGCTGATAAAAAGCAGTCACATTGAATTTAGTAATACTACATTTATAACTATTTATATATTAAACTTTTAAAGTATTATACAGATAGCTAATTATTTGATCTATCTACCTAGCATTGATCAAATTTTTTCTTATCTTAAATTTGTCCTTATCAATGAGAGGCTAGCAGACAAAAAATAAACTCAACTTTTCTTTATCCAAAAGCTAGGGTAGGTTTATGCTGAAGTCAAGAGGTGTGATGGTAGGTTACATAGTCATAGGTGAACTAGCTTTCAAATAGATACCGTAAGTATCAACAAAAACACAATAATATCACACTGGACCTGACCAAGAAATACAAAACCTACTGGAGAACCTCAATGAGGACAGCAACCCTAATCTGTCTGCTGCTGTGGCAATGCCGTTATCAGTGACTGCTTAAAGTAGTTTAAAACAGCTTAGAATATGGATGGTATGCAAAAATATTCTTACTTTGGGAGTCGAAAGATAAATTAACAAAATTATATGTATGAAATATATACATTAATTTGCATAAACTGCAAATGGTTTAGTTTTGGAGAGGAGCAGAAAACAGATAGCAAGGGGTATGGAGAGGGCACTGGGCTAACCAGCCACAGAAGACAGGCATGGTGCAAAACTCTAGTCTGTGCATGAACATATTTTAGAAGATGCAAGAAAGAGGAGTTTCTTTTGCAAAAAAATTTCCAGAAACATTTTAAAAAGGAAAATCTAGAAGGAAAGCACATGAAACCAAGCATAGGATGTTGACATCCCTTTACACAAAATATTTCTTCCAATCATAACTACTTAGAGAACAGCACAAGGCTACTTTTTGTCTAACCAGTTTGTACCTTCCTTATCACTACCTATTAAAATGCACAGTTCTGAAGAAAAAAGCTTTCTCTCCTTCCAAGACCTAACTTGCTTACTAAACCTATTGTGTGGCAACTACCTTCAAGCTAGTTTTGTGTTGTACAAAAATCTATTTTATACCAGTTATGAATTTGCCATCTTTCCATTTCCCTTGTGTTCTTTTATAATAATGAAAACAGAAGCTCTGAGTATAACCTTTACACATTGGTTACACACGTCTTTCAGTCTGATGAAATACTGTTTTCAGGTACAATACAAACTTTCTAACCTGGCACCACTCTTTCTGAGCTCTCCCCAGTCTGCCATATCCATTGTGAGAGGGGTATCTACCACGGGAAATAATGTTTGAAATGAGACAGACCTTCTGTAATGATATTTCTGCATTATTCTCTAGCCTATTCTTTTTACATACCCTAATTTCTTTTTGACAGCAACCTCACTTTTAATAGAAATTTCCATTCTTCTTCTAAATTAATATTGCTAATACAGTAAGAATTGAGGAAAGTACATGAATGCTTCACATTTTTCTCCTCCTTTACTTTGCACTTCATCTGACACTGTACCTACTATTCATTTCACATAGCCACGATTATTCTCTGGACTTGAAAAAAAAAAACCAAACCCCCGAAAAAAAGACTAGATCCTCACGAACAAAACAAGGCCAAAGCCAAGCTCACCAACATCAAGTAAGTTTAAAACTTGTCATCCAAGACCAGAATAACAAGTTTATTTGGAAATGTCGGCAAAACCATTTTGTGGTCAAAGATCTTCTACATTTGGAGATCCACAGCATGAGAAACCACTGTCAATATGCGGTTTAAGTGCAAACTGCAATACTGTGTTACTACCGTGATGACTTCAGTGGTACTAAGTCATGTATAGGTGCAATAGGACTAATCCTGCTCTTATGGTAGCATCACTGGAAATTAGCCAGGCCCACCATCAGTGTAAGCCACCATGCAGAATCATTACAATAGCTGACCAAATTTCAAGGTACAATTTAAAAAACAATCCCTTTGGATTATCTCATTCCTAGGTCCCCTTCTCAATGAGTAGCATGCTCTATTTAATGTGACATTAAAGCCTGAAACCTCATTCTATTGAAATTAAAACCAAGACCTGCTTCTTTATTCCTAAAGGCAGTACATATCAATACGTATGTTTTTAAAAGAAACAGGATCTAGTGCCAAGACCACTTAATCAGCTGGGTACTGGCACTAGGTATATTTAAAAACTTAATTAAAAAATAATGAAAAAGCACAGCTGGATATTTCCTGCCATTATTTCACAAAGTGTAGTTCAAGTTGTAATCTTCCTCACTGGACTAGAATGAACAATAATGCAGAGTCTGATTCATCTCAGCTGTTGCTCTTTATGAATTGTGAAGTGTAACTGTTAAAAGAAAAAATTGCAAGTTTTGTTAGAGAACACACAGTTCTCTTCATACAGTAATAATTTGCTGATAGTCTAACACATTATGTGCCTCAGCTTTAACTAATTAAATAAGACAAAATTGAAATAAACATATAATGACAGAAAAAGGTAAAAGACCTGCTTCATCATTACCACCATGAAGATAATTGTGTTTAATTGTGAATTAACTTATAGCCCATTTCAAGACACAAAATCCTTCTCAATTTAAAAAATATCAATTGAAGAAAACAAACATTTTCCTTTCAGTTCTTTCAGACTCTCATATTCTGACTGTTTCAATACTTTATTTATACTAACTGTATGCCCATGAGTTCCCAGGACCATTTAATAACCAGGATTATCAGAATAAACATAAACACTAACTGCCTGAATAAATTCAAGATATCGAATGTGATATTCTGTGTGAACTAAGTGGGAATGTATTTGCAATTTAAAATATAATTCATCATAATGAAAATGTAAAGTAGTAGTTCTGCTTTATTCAGTATGGCAGGTTAGGGATCCCTGTGAAGCTACATTGAAGCAAGGAGTAGATTAATAATTTAATTTGGTTCAGAACAGTGCAAGTGGGGCACTGCGAGCTTTTATTCTGTAACCAGCTGCTGACCCTAATATGGATCAACCAATTAGACATCTCTATTTAATTGTTGGGTGACCCATCTAAAACTCACTAGGAATTTTCATTATAAACAAAACTCAGCGGCCTAAAAGAATCCCCGTTATCCCCCTGGTGGAGACAGTTGGTTTGATAGAGACACACAAAGGAGCTCAGCAAACGAAAAAATTGCAAGATCATTTTAGGCTGTGTTCTGTGAAAGAACATCTTAATATAATGAGCCTTTTTTCGATATCCCTTGGCGAAGCATCAGCCCTCTCAGATAACCCCACACAAAGCAAATACCATTCGTCTGAAGTTACATTTGCTCCTTGTTATCACAACTTATGCCACTTAATTCATTATTCAACGAATTCACTTTCTTGTTTATTAGATGCAAGGTAGCCGCTCATCCCTAAAGGCCATGTATGCAAAAGACTGCTTGTAATCCTGTCACTTCAAACCTCTCCAGGCTTTTACATTGCTTCAGGAATTAGGAAGAAAGAAGCAAACAATTTAGATTTATTCATGCTGATATTAAATCTGTATATGATAAAGGAAATGAGAGAAATGTTACATAGCTAACTTAAAATCTGTTGATACAGATCAGCAGAATATGTTATTCCCTGTATTTGTGAGAGCTAGCACATTCACTCCTGTAGTATAAAAAAACCCCTAGACTATATCTTATGTCTTTAAAAAATCTGATTAAAAAATAAAAAAGTATTTGCTTCTCATGCTCCTTCCTCCCACTGACAGGTATCTCAGCGTCTTTCCTCAAGTGCATTTGATATATTCAGTCTACCATCACTGCC
The DNA here is from genome assembly GCF_000737465.1 of Haliaeetus leucocephalus. NCBI lineage: Eukaryota > Metazoa > Chordata > Aves > Accipitriformes > Accipitridae > Haliaeetus > Haliaeetus leucocephalus. The sequence goes on along the minus strand of NW_010973034.1, from coordinate 752,309 downwards.
AGACTTATCTGCCCAAGTGCTGAATGCTTGTAGCGAACATATTAAAATCAGTGATCAAATGCTACAGATATCAAACTGCAAAATGTTTTAAATACCCTTTGTTATATAACGGACTTTAAGACGTATTGCACCTGATTTTGGTAACTCATTGAATGTGTGTTCTCCAATGGTTTTAAATGTGAATTTTGCTAATGATATATTTAATAGATTTAAGAGCACAAAGTAAGAGCTTCAACTCTTTTCACACTGCAGTAACAGTCAACGAGATGTTTCAATTTTAGTCTGTAACCTTATGCTGTTAGAATCATTAAAATGCAAATGAATTACTGAATTAAACAGACTTTCAGTACACTCTTAGCACAATTAATATTGTATAAAATTATCTGCATAATTATACACACTAACATTTATATAAGGCAGTGTAAAAAGCCACAAATCAGAAACTGGATGTAAAACTGGTAAGCACTGGAGAACAGGCTTCTACATAAGAAAATGTAATTGGTAGTTTACTGTTAGTACTCATCGTGACTGCAAACGGACTTGTACATTTCACATTTCAGTTATTAAAATATTTAAAAAATAGATTATTTTTCTTAGTGTTAGTACATCAATCTCACGACGCACAATAATGCACTACTCACAGAAGTTCATAGCAATTATTGTCTTGATATTAATTTTAATTTTAAAATTATAACTAGTGACCTGGCATTACATAAACAATCAAAGCAACATCAACAAGAAAAAACACAACAAAAAACCCACTGCAGGTGTACATCTCAAAAAGCGATTCAATGACTTCAAATAAAACAGCATTTTAAATGTAGTAATTTATGGCTAAAGTTACTACAATAAAAATTGTTTTTTAAAAAACTATTTTATACTTTTCTAAGTATGTGTTATATGGATTGTCACTTTAAAAATATACATATGTTTCTTAGTAATCCTGCTCTTATTACAGAATACATGCACTAGGACCATTGCAATTCAGGAACTGATTCACCTGAATAATTAACCTTTTACTCTAGCAGTATGCAAGTACAAGATATATGCCTTTCATTCAATTTAAAGTAAGGCAGGTATAGAAATCATCTTCTTAAAATGTCATGCAAAACCCAACTGCTTTGTCTATGTCAGGTAATAGTGTCAGTAGCCGGACTGTGTAGGAATCTGTATTCACACTCACCTGACGTTCTGAAATAATTCTGAAAAATTAGTAGTGAATAATAATGAATGGAAACTTTTCTGTTAAAATACAGAGAGTCCTAACTTTATCCTTTATTGTGCAATGTTTGCATTTTTGCACGTGGGAGATTTTAAAAGTCACCCAGTGATTTTTATAGTGCAACCGTATGCTAGATAAAGATATTTAAGCTGTCAGTATAAACTGCTTCTGTTTTCATTTTGCATTTAATTTCAATGCCAGACTCAAGGCATAAATTTTTCATCACCTGCAATGCTATGAATAAAAGATTAAAAAAAGAACTGAGAAGAAATTCTAACACATGCGGTGCATGCAGCACATTGTGCAGACACACTGTGCATAACTAGATGTTTAATTTCCATCACTTTTTCCTACGTCAGGAACACTATTATTTGGGTTCATACATCATGCAGCTAATTTCCAACATTTCAGCTCTGTGGAATTCAGATTTATCTAGCTCTGGACAATAATCCATTCAAGACTCTTGAAATCTAGAGTTGATACACATATTGGTAAATTCACATAGTACTTTCTTAACATTAAATAGAATATGTCTCTTGCCATCTAGTGTTGGCAAGTTAAGTACTATTAAAATATTTCAACAGCACATATTCTTGCCTTACTTCTTGAACTAGCAAATGAATTACTTTTTTCCTAAGTTCAAAGAAGTAAGAATTACTAAAAATTTCCAAGCTAATTTCAATTCCTCATTAACGCTCACTTCATATTTTAAGCCGAAGGATGTGATCAATCCCAAGAGGTGAAGTTATTGGCTCACTCTGACAGAATTTTTTATTTAACACTTAAGAGTGTTTTTAGTAGCACTATGCATCTTTGAATTTACTTTATTAACACTCAGAGGGCCTTGGATGAAATTCTGTTTATCTCTCTTCAACAGCCTCTGCTGGATAAAGAAATGTGCTGTGGAATACACCTTTTTTAGCATTAATGGTAGCCTTTTATTTATCAGAAAATATCTGAGATTCATAGTTTGACTTTTGCCTAGAAGCAAACTCTCAGGTACACCATATATTCAGTCCAGTCAAAAGTAAAAATATTTTTTATTTTTGCACCATTTCTGAAAATGTACATCTGTATACTAATCTCCATACACTGAAATTAATTTAAGGGAAAAAAATGATACTGTACAATATTTAATTTGAATATAATAATTTGTCAAAATGTTTTGTAAAAACTTTGGAAAACAACTTCAAACAATGGCTGGTAGTGCTTTAGCATCAAGAAGCACTGAAACATCTGCGCAAAAGCCACAGTCCTTGGCCTTTTCAGACTGGGGTGAGCACTTTCAATTGGAAAGACACACTTAATGGATGGTAGCTGGATTAATGTGATTTATGGCTGCCAGAACTGGTAGAGGGGAAATACAGTGTTTTACTAGTTGCTTCTTTGACTTGTAGCAGAGCTGGTACAAGTCACCACTACTGAAGAACTTTCAGAAGGACTGTGCATAATGAGCTGTCATAAACCATTTCTAATGCTTCTACTAAGAGTTCAAGCAGACAAAAAAAGGTAGAATATGAATATTGAACTATTTTCACATCCATTGAAAAGTTGTACATTTGTAATGGACTGTGGCATACTGGTGGAGCTGCGTGACATCTGCACTCATGACACTCATTTGCACTTATTCTTTACTTTCTCTAAACAAAGAAAATTACTTTCAGCATTTCAAGCTGGCAGGGCACAAAAGCAAAATTACGTATTTATTTTTAATGGAGCAACACTGATGGCAGCAATGTAGTTATTGGCAATTCACTTCTCAGTTTTTGGCATCAGCTCTGCAAGGTGCTAAGTACTTTAGCCTTGATCCAGCAGAGACCTTTACTTTACTTCCTTAGCTTTACTTCACACCGGATGAGAGGCCATCGCTTTTGAGGACCTGAGCTCTCTTTTAATCAAATTTATCAAATTATAGTCTGCAATGGCCTTACCACACGAGTCAGGAGGCAATGGCCAAACGTGAAAATGTGGTCACTGGCATAGCCGTTTGAATTTGGAGAGTTCCATACATTTTGCCTTTTTTGATTTAATTTGTGAAGATGACAAGATATGCAGTTATGTTACAATCTCATTTTATAACTCTACTGAAGTGTATGAGTAACCTGGGCATGGTAAATGTGAGCTTATATATAGATATATAAACAGCAATACAAAAATGCAAACACAGAAGTGTTGTACTTTAAACACCCTTAGAAGTGTAGGATTCAAGGAATTAAATAATAGTGGAAACAAGTAAAAAGAAATACGAGAATCTACCCTGTAAAGAATATCTAAAATCATCTCTAGTTCTTTACACCACTGTTTTAAATTAACAGTGTTTGAAAATTAATTGGCGGTTAGAAGGTAACACACTTTTTTCGATGCCACATCCTTAGAGAAGCAACTTCAATGTATACTCTTGGACTGTAGGTTCTTTCCTAAATTTGCAGAAAAGATTGGCATTCAGAAATGGGAGGGGGAAGAGGAAGGCACTGTAAAACATTTATCAAGAGGGATGTGAGCAGCTGAAAAAACCAGACCATTAGACTCAAGGCGCTTTCTGTTTCCAATCATTTTTTCCATCAACCAGACATTTTTTTTCCCCAAAACAAGCAAGTGCGGTGTGACCTTTACAGCTGTATCTATGGATGAAGTCACTACGGGTAGTCTTGTACGTGATGCAACCACCCTCAGACTGAACACATAGCTGCTGAATGTACACGGACAACATGCTCCTTCCCCGGATTCAGCTACCAACACCATGTTCAGAATACGAAACCCACCCAGTTTAAAACAAAAGGTAATGAGCTATTGATGATTTCCCACCACATGCTGTGTGCAGTTTGTCTTCTCTTGCAAAGGATGTTAAGAAAGTGAGACTGTGGCACGTGTTCCTCTGATGACTGCTACCATACACCCTTCACATTGTTTTAATTGCTTTAAGGTGTTACTTATAACTCACACACATGAACTAAATACAGGCATCCGGCTCCGTTTTTAAGACACAGTGACGTAAAAGTTTGCCTTATTCTCTTATTTGCCTGGGGAGGTTATTTTAATGTTGCTTAAACACCATTCAGTTCTGAATTTTCTAAATATGAAATTGGGGAAGTTGGAAATCTTAGCCATCTTCTGAGTACTGCTCTGTAAGGGTTCCTTTTAGATTAAGATATTACAGTTTTTATCTATTTATAACTTTAGAATGATATGGAATATTGGTGTGCAAATATTTACACATTATCATTTCATTACAGCATAAGCACTTAATTCTAGAACTGCACAATATAATAAATCTACAGACAGTCCTTTACTGTATTCATACACATATTACATCAGCTAGGTACTCATTTTAAAACAACTGGTGAAGATCTACCTTAAAGTTTCTAGGCTAAGTGGGGTAAATTTAGGAGCTAATCTGTGATTTCATTATGAAGTAGAGCCACAGAGCTTCACAGCTTCTGTCATATTGAAATGAATGCTTACACTGCACTCCTTTAGTTTACATTGCTTTTTAGTTTTTACTTATTCTAAGCACAAGTTCAGGAGACTTCCAAGCTTTGAGTCTAGTAGTAATTTCAGCAAAACAACTATTCCATTTCTAAAGCTCCAACCTATCTTATTGTGAAGTTTTACTGAAACCCACTATATTAATAGTTTATCATACATTTTAATATAGAATTAATACTAATTTAAATTGATAATATCAAAGTGCAACATGAAGTGCTAAGAAGTTGATAAAAATCATTTTTCAGTGTTCTGAATCTGCTTGCCTACCTACAACTCAAAGATTTTCTTTCTTTCATAATACACTATAATATGGTTACAAGTGCATTGAAATTCATCTTGTTAGAATGGTAGTAATATATCCCACCAGGACTACTGTTCCTAGTAGCAATTTAAAATAATTATTGTGAGACTTGATGCTAGACATCAGGTTTGCAATAGAATTACAATGAGGGAAGTGTATTAGAGACAAAACATTGCTGGAAGAAAACTTCATAATGGCGCAATTTGGAACTAAGCCTCAATTTTACAGTAATAGATTCTCTTTATGATGGCACAAAGGAGTAAATGCACTTAGCAAATTTAAATCTATTATTAATCACACTTTGTGGATTGCAGTGCAGAAAGGAGAAAAGAAATTAGCTTTTTAAGTATGTTTCTTATATAAAACAACTTCTACTATGAAGAACATTTTACAAAAATCTCCTTGTTATAGCTCAGAAATACAGCAAGTCTTCATAACTGCAGAGAGTTAGAGAGGTTCAAAATCTTTCTAAAATAGTTATGCATGTCTTCATTTCAGATTAGAAGTTACTCAAGACGGTGTACTCTACATCATCAAAACACTTTCACTTCTAGAATCAAAATATCCAACAAGAAAGGCAAAATAAATTTGATATTCATGCTTGCTTACTCTAATCACTCTTCTTAAATGGAGGGAGATATTTGTATTATCCTTGCTTTAATTATGTCACAGTTATAGCAAAGCAAAGTATACACATTTAAGTACCTACAGACCGGTTCACACTTACAGATGACTGGATGCTTTCAAAAAGATATTTCAAAGAAAATAACAGAAAGTAACCCAATATGGATTTTAGGAAGTTGTCATACAGCAGTGGAAAATGCTAACATTTCTTACGCCATCACTGTTAAAAATTCCAGTTTTTATAGCTTACATTGTAATTTTACATACATTCGGTGCCTCTTTTATTTCATGAATCACATTTTTAATAAAAATTGATATATCAGTATATTAGACTGGCAGATGCAGGGTTGGTTTTTAGTTTTCTATCACTGATCCTTTCCATAAACAGAAGTCTGTCATACACAGTTCAGATGAAAAAAAACCTTCTAATTCCAGCATAAAGCAATGCAATACAGATATCTACCAAAATACCAGCATATGAAAGCAAATAGTCATTGTAAATGTTTGTTTGAAACAATACATTTAGAGTGAATTGGATATTTACTTTACGGTTAATAAATAAACATTTATTATGTTTAATAAATTTATATCTATTATCTTTGAGAGGGAGATTAAGTTTATATTCACCTACATTTTACCTTGACCATTTAAATTGTGCCTAAAATTACTGATAGGCAGACCATCTTCTGATCTTTAACTATTTCAGTTCCATGCACGTGCCAGCCATCGCCAGACAATAAACGCATGCCCACATGGCAGCTTGCAAAGAATAGAGAGTTTCCGAAGTTATTTTTAGATGAACTAACTCGGATACCAGAAGCACTCTACTCTCAGCAGCACAAGCTTCGTGTGGGCTGATTTACTCTGCTTCAGCAAGGAAAATTAGCCTGTAAGGAGCTCCAGACTGCTTAAGTTTCTGGTACTTAAGGTACCTCATTTATAATATCCCTGTACTATTTTTGCTGTTTTGCAGTCTGTGGCATAGACATGGCTGGAGAAAGACACTCAGTGGGTCTATGAGACAAAAATCAAGAAATGGTTCTGTGTCAATGGCTTAACGTGAATGAACACACATTACCCCATACTTCTCCCACCATCTTCCTGGGGACGCTGCACCTGTATTGAATAATACGGCCTGCAGAATATTACATGCTGTAACATTATGAACCAAAAGTTCAATTAGTCAAAACAGCTTTCTAAAAGAGAAGAGCTGAAGACAAGCAAGCCTATTCTTTTTTCCACCTCCAACTGCAGAAGAAGTCACCCCTTAAAGGAAATAGGGGACAGATGGAACTACCTGATCTTTTAACCCATCACCGAGAAGAGGTGGTATAGCATTACTTGCTTCAATAACTATTTGTCAAGTCTTGAGATAGTTCATTCTACCAAAGTGAAGAAGAACAATTTTCATTTTTCTTAAAAGTAAAATTTTAAACTATCAGGAATATATGACTCATACACATCTGCAGACTTAAAAGCAATCAGACAAACAAAAGGAGAAAAAAAATCATAAATTAACATTAACTTTAGATAAATTCATCACTTTGTGGGGTTTGATTCAAACTGTGAATATTTTTTATTGTCCTTATGCCTTTTCAGAGCCCAACTTGGTTTAAAACAAACTACACAGACAAAATTACTTGGGGATGTTAGAAATTCCAAAAGTTACCTCTTCACTATCTTTTCCTTTTTGATGCCAGCATGTCAATGTCAAATGATCATTTTCTTAACAAACACTTCCTATAAATATCCATTTAGCATTCTTAAAAAAAACAACTGAAAATTTCTTAAAACCTCACAAATGGCCAGAACTACACACACTAACTACTCATGATGGTGAGATAACATATATCTGACACAACTTGTAGTACTGTGTGAGTCAGTAAAAACAGTTCCATGTTTCTATTCTCAGGGATTCCAACAAGAATGCTGCTATATTCCTATTTATTGTCTTTGCCTGGTCCATACACAGGCATCAGTACAGTTTATGGCGTTGGCAATGATAATGCATCTGTGTAATTATAAAGCCATGCCTTATGGCTACTAAGTAGAATATAAGGTCTGCAGTCTTGTAATAGTCTTTACATCATTAAAAAGTCCAGCCCCAAAGCACCCTTAAAAAATGCAGAGTTGACCACAGCTGGCACATGATGTTTTAAAGTCAGCCCATAGTCAAGGATTACACCCATGCTGTGTGTCACACTGACTCCATGAAGCATCTCTTCATCAAAGGCATCAAAGAATGGCATTTCTCACAGACTTTCATTCTCTTCTCCTCCGAAATATTCTGCCTAATGATCAGAGGTCACCAAACTAAAATACTTATTAGAGAGAAAACAAAAGCCTGACAATTTCCTAGGATAATTTATGAATTACATAATGTTACGCTAAAGAACAAGAAAAACAGAAAATAAAATATATTGCTGTAGCAGTTCTCAAGATTGATGAAAACAATTCTGATAGTATGCAACTTCAAAGCTCAACAGCGCAATCTTGAATAATACAGCAGAAAAATGTTCCCATAGTGTTCACCTGACAAAATCTATTAAAACAAGACTGTATCCTTAGAAGACCATCTTACACAAATTCAAGACTACCAGCGCCATCACATATTTTTAGAAGGCTGTTCCGAAATTCCACTTTTTGTCTTTTGACACTGTATTGTTTTCAAAACAAGCAAATCAGAATTATTTCTATATATACAGTAGCTACTCCAGGATAGGTGTAGTTGCTCTGACTGTATCTTCTAGACTAGAGACATGGCCGTCCACAATGTGTAAAAGGAAAGAATATAAGTTAAATCTGGTTTAATAATTTATGTAAGCTTAGCATATGTTGGTTCCACTTGAAATCTCCAACACTGGTTCAATGACAGCACAAATTTCTGTTCCATAATTAAATAATCTTGGGGCAAGTCCAAATTATTTGAAGCAGAGAACCCCACAGAGCAATTTCTGCAGCAAATGTCAGAGGTATTAGACTCTATATCACCTAGACAAAGGGGTATAATACATGCAGATTATTAATTTCTAATTGGACCAAGAGGAGGACATTTTTTGTCTCACATTATCATAGTTTCCAATTCTTAATGTAAAAGTGCATCTGTGTATTTCCCAGAGCACCATGAACCAGGGTATAAGACAGGACAAGGAGGCTCTGTCACACTGAGTAATGCTCCTATATACATGAAAGTTGTAAGCATCAAAAACAGACACTAAAATTAGTTTGGCTTTCAGGTGAAACAGAGTGTAAAGCTTGTTTATACACGCTTCATATTTGCAAGCTTGCAATGAGGAAAGATGAGAGATGAGTTTTGCCCCTAAATGAACAAGAGTGAAGAATGGATCCATGGAGAACTACTGGCTACCTATTCAATATTAGCAGACTACTTCATTTCTGAAGTTAAAAAAGATGCAGATTGCAAAATAAGTCATCCAAAACTTTGCGGGCCTGTGATATAGTAGCAATTGTAAATGCAGGTTATTTTACCATCCTGAATAGATGAATGAAAAGGCACACAATGACTCCAACTGGCAATCAGTTTAAAACTTTAAAAGGAAAATCAGTGAGTAGTTACGACAATGCTCAAGATCATAAGATAACTGACACTAATTGATCAGTAAAATTTTAAAACAATAGATATTGCAGGAATAAAACAGATATAATTGGAAAAAAGTATACAAACTAAATATCCTACACAGGATTATTGTGCTGTGGGTTTAAATGAACCACTGTCTTTACACCCAGAAAGATTCTTCCCCTAAAATCACATTGTCCTTCAATGTCTCTCTTCAATGAGGTAAAAAACCACACCATACTGGCTCTTGCTGAACACAGGCTCTTTGCCATGGTGGATTACTAGCCTCTTCCCTTCTGACAGTTAAAAAAAATTCTAAAATATTCCTGTTACGTGTTCTTGCATTTCTTAAGCTATATAACTTGTATATAACAACACCCCTAAATATATCCACTGTATTCCTCCTACTCTCATCTTCAGCACTAAGATCTGCTTATTTTTCTCCAGCGTCTCTCCCACCTCTGCTGCCATGACTATCCTCTCCCATGTCCCCTCTACTACTGAATGCTCTTCTCTGGTATCTTTAGCCTGTATCTGTAACGTCGTGTCTCTTCATGTCTTCCCCTTCTTTCTTTCACAGTTCCACCTCTAATTTAAAAGTTTCTTACTCTCCATTTAATTCCTCTGTTCCTCCGCTCAGTCCTAGTACTCAATTTTGACCACTGCCTCAACTCGCCCCCCCTAGCCCTTGCCTATTTTCTTTTGTGTCTTCTCTCCCATTGTTCCTTTACCACCTCCTCCTGAATGTCATGTTATTATCTTGGAATTTAGGCAAAAAAATCTTTCTATTCCCTGTTAGAAATCTTTCTCCATTTTCCAACTCATCATTCTGTCAGCTGGGTGACTACCAGCTTTATTACCCCACCATCCTCTAAATAATTCTTGTTATTTCACTGTTTTTCATCCTGTTCCTGACGTATGTCATTTGCATCATTACCAAATCTTTTTTTTCCATGTCAGTGACTGAAAAAAAAGTACAAATTTTAGTACACATCTCACTGTAAGAGGACTCTCTCATGCAGCGATGTGCCCACTGGTCACAGTGCCACTTTCTTGCGCAAACAGGAACGAACCTTTTTACTCCAATGGCCCTTTCCAAATTACTGTGTTACTGGTTCTCCTAACCCTCAGGGTAAAGCCTTTTTACTCCTCCACTCTCTCCCAGGTTTGAGTCCACAAAACAGTGCCTGCTTCCATCCAGCTACCCTTCTTTAATCCTAATTCATGTGCTATTAAGATGCATATCAACATTTTAACAGCATCAGTAGTGCGTTAACCCCTTGGCTAATCCCTTTCTTACCATGTGAGTAAGAAAGCCACATGTAAGCCCTTTTAATGCTTTTCAAAATGCTTTTTAGAACTCAATTATTTGTAGGGCGTTTTCTGAATTTGACTGTAAGTGCCAAGATGGAGACAGTCCTTCAGAAGTGTTGTCTGTTCTTGCCTGTAAAGTGCCATGTTCCTGTTTGTTACTCTATAAATGAGCAGTAAGATAGAAATAAGAACAGCAAAAGAAGTCGAAGTTCAGGTGACTACAGCTGAGAAGAGGAAAGCAATGTTATATGGGATAAAGCTTCAGAATACATCTATTTTTACGGACACTGCAGTTAGAGAGTTTTGGAGGGATGCTGAGAATCCAGGTTAGCTGGGATATTGGCTCAGCCTACTTATAGAAACCAAACACATTTGGTCTTGACTGCAGCTGTCTGAAGAAAGATAGATCCTCTACTGATTGAAATTCAAGACCTAAACGGGAAAAACTTAGTATTGGAATGATGTTGCTGACTGCCTGACCGGAACTGGTGACACTGCCTGTGATATGCCGAGGGAGAGCAGGCAGCAAGGATGCTGCAGTAATGGGAGACTCAGGCTACTCTCTCACGCTGTGGATTGGAAAAATACCACATTGTGACCTGACGATGTGACTAAATTTGTAGACATGGTCAGCAATCGATTGATGGAGCAGTCTGTTTAGCCGCCCACGAGAGAAGAAACAACCTTTGACTTGGTTTTGAGCAGAACAACAGACTTGATTTGAAATGTTATTGTCAAAAATCCACTCTGTAACAGCAGCTACAACGCACTGGAATTTAACCTTCCTGGGCAAACCCCCAAAATACCGCGCAGCTGTGCCTCACCTCAAAAAAGCTGTGCTCAACTTCAGCAATGCTGTAGCTCTGCTACGTATGATGACAGAAAGCTTTATATCCCCAAGAGAGGCAGTGAGGAGAGTTAAATCCTTGTAGGCAGTGCAAAGACAAGGGGCATCTTGTCGGAGACAGAAAGCAAACGGTCACTTCAGAGAACAGATATGGCATGAAGAACTTAAAATAATTAGACAGTAGGGGAAAGGAAGTTATTAAAAGCAAGAAGGCATCATTCTGAAAGCTGAAAATAGAGACTATCATAAACTGCGATAGGTCAGTTGTGTAAAATCACAGTGAGACAGTCCAGAAAAGCATTTGAGTAACAACCCACACAAAGCATTAAATGCTTACGATAGAATAATGTGTTTCCAAACACATCAGGAGGAGGAATTCTGCTTGAGTGTTCACACGGCTAGACCATCAGCGTGCCAGCTTCACAGTTTTTTTGCTGTGGTTTTTTTTTTGCTTCTGAAAAAATTGTGGAAAACTTGAGAATGTTCCTACACTTCAAGCTTTCCTAATAAAGGTCTCAGCAGAAAATCTATCTCAAATTGAATGGCAGTAGAAAACATGTGACAAATAAAGGAAAAAAAAAAAGATAAGTAGCAAATTGCCAGAACCAAACAGTATTCACATTATGGTTTCAAAGGAACTCAGGAATGTAATAGCTGAACCACTAACTGTGTGTGCAGCCTACCACTTAAAACCACTTCATTAAGGACTGGAATCTGGTAAATGTGCCACCATTTTTGAAATGTGTTCCAGGGAGTATCTGCAAACAGGTAAGCCTCAGGAGTGCACTGGGCCAGCTAGTGGATACTATAATAAAGAACAGAACTTGTGTACTGATAGATAAATTGCTATACCAGGTAAGAGTCAGCCCACCCATGGTAAAGGGAAGTCACATGTGACAAACATATCAACAATCCAGTTTGTAAAGGAGATCTGTTCAATATAGTGTGTTCAGGTTTTCAAAAGCTTCTGACAAAGTCTTTCACCAAAGCCTTGCAAAGAAACTAAGCAGTCATGGTGGAAAAGAAAGGGTCGCGACATGGATAAATCTGGTTAAAACACAGGAGACAGGTAAGAATCAATGGTCAGTTTGCATGGTATGTGCCAGAGAAACTCCACAAGGACCCACGCTGTTTAAGTTATTCAGAAATGATGAGAAAAGGGTGAGTGAACTGTGAGATGACAAAGTTTGCTGATGATACAACACGCTTACAAGTGGTAAAGTCAAGACCTGATGGTGCAAACATCAAGAAAGCCCTCATGACTCTGAAAACACTGGGTGTTAGGATGGTAGACAAAATTCAGCAAAGACAAATGTGAAGTGACGTGTAAGAGAATCTCAATCCTAACCATACTGGTAAAATGATAGGCTCTGAGCTGGTTATTACCAATGATGCATAAGATCTTGAACCTTAAATGGTTCTGGGAACACATAAGTTCAGTGATAAGTAGAAATGGGAGCGGGGGGGAGGGGAGGGGCCATGCAGCCTTGGGATTTAAGCATTTAGATTTAGCAGGAAAATTAGTAAGAGTATTATACTCTGCAATGGATATAAATCCATGGCTTGCTCACATGTTGAATACTATACACATTTCTGGTTCCAACATCCCTCTATCTTAAGAAAAAAGAAGGATACAGTAGAACTGAGTAAGGTACAAAAACAGGTGGGATTAAGTTCAGGCTGGAAAAGACATGGCGTAGCAGGATATAAAAGAAGTCCATAAAACCTCAAGCAGCATGGAATTAGAGAGAAGGAATCCACTTTACACCGTCTCTTCCAATGTAGGAGCCGGTGGGCTGCAAGCGCAGAGACCAGCAGCAGGTTAAAACCAAACAAGAGGGGTTTCTTCATGCAACGTGCAGTGGAGTGATGCATTGCTGCAGATGCTTAAAGTTTATGTGGATTCAGGTGGAGAACAGAGAAGTTCATGGAAGAGAAATCCTTCATCACATATTAAATATAAAGACACTTCCTCTGTTTAAAGGAAGCCTTGAGCCAAATGTTGTTGGAAACCGAGTGGATATCCTGGGATGTTTCAATATTTCAATTGGCTTTTGAAAAGCATGCTACACCTGAACATTTTTCATTGTAGTAATAAAGGACAAAGTTGAAAAAACAGACTTGGAGAAGTCTGTTCATTCAGTAACCTATAAATGAGAGACTTTATGTCCTCAGTTTTCACAGTAGAAATGTGTCACTAAGTAATATTCAGGATGGTGTCTACTAATGTCTTCTTTATTGTAATGCACGGAGAGGTATTTGTACCATCTACTTTGGCTGCTTTAGGCATCTAATTTAGATTGAGTCAGAATACCTAAAATTAGTGCTACCTACATATAAAGGAGTAGAAGTAAGCACTTCCAGATGGACCTAAATTAAATGCATAAAGACAGAATCCATAAATATTCTCTCCAGTGTTACTTCTACTTTACCGAGTATTTGCTACCTATTAATATGGTAAGAGAGAAGAAAAAAAATTCAAATGCTTCCCACATATATACCTACTCAATTATTAAGAAAAAAATACTTACAATCAAGTATTGGCATTTTTTAATGCCTTCTGTTGACATTTCCATTACAGATCTATCTCAAGGCTAAACCGATTCTGACAATGGCATTTTATGAGAGAAATAAATTGCACTTTTGTAATTCTTTCACTTCCAATATATTTCCTCATAAGCTAACTAAATTAGCAGAGTACTTAAAACATCAGTTTAAACAAAATCTTTACCTCAAAAAATACAAAACAAACCCCACCTTTTATAGAGTCTTTTCTTTTTCAATAACTGCACAAATAGAATAATCTGCACCCTTCAGGTTGTTCTGTGGCACATCAATAGCATGATTTACATGACGCATATCACATGAAATTATAGAAACGATGCTCCACTTGGCATCTGCCACAATTTTAGCTTAAAACAAAGTGCAGCTTCTCCCACATAGCATCCTGATTAAACAAATTAACTATGGCGCTGACTGCAAATGTACACACTAGAGTGTAAAAAATGAACAGATACAATGGCCAAGTCTGTATTTAATTTTAATTAAATTTCATTCTGTAGCTCAATTAATCCACAACTCCAAATGTCAGCAGGACTTAGGCAAATGGAATGACATCTGCTGCACTGCACACTGACTATAAAACCTTCACTGCATGCTAGAGCTCTGGAAATGTACCAGAAAAAAAAAAAAGAAATGTTCTTATTAAATACATATCAATGTATAGAAGTCTAATTTCAACAGAACATAGGAAAGATACTTGAAAGAAAACTTTGGAAAGTTGCTTTATTTCACAACTCTGGCTAATAATACCATCTGAAAACTGAATAGAGTGGCGTACGTGGATAATGATTTATTTACAATGGAATTGTGTTATTTTTAAGTGATCTACTAAGAGAGATCTTGTAGCATACTGTGTGACTAAAAAAAATTCATATTATTACTCCACATTATTATTATTATTATTATTATTATTATTATTATTATTATTATTTACTACTATGTATCTGCATAGAAATATTATCCACAACCTTCTGCTCATGCTTGAGAGCTGCAGGAAGACATTACTTCTGTCACAGAGAAACCGATGTACATTTTTAACGGCATTAAGGTATTTCAGTGGTAATCTGACATCTAACTATGTTTACAGTGCCAGCCACATGACAGGTGGATTAGAAGAAGACTTGAGGAATCTGAGGAAGGGAAAAAGAACACACTAACAGTGAAAGTAAGTTCACAGACTTTGTGACTCACATCACTGTACTGATATCCGTGTTACCCTTTCATTTCTTTTTATCATTCTTTTTTTCCCTAAAAGAATGGTCCCATCTTAGCCATCATTTTTGACTGACTTTTATTACAAATGACAGACAAAGGAGGTATGGATGAGGGAGCTGGGGGCAAGACCTGTGCATCTGATATTAGGGAGAGGTTTCTGTAATAATGGTTGTGAGGTAAACAACCAATTTTTAATAAAACATTACTACCCATTTCAATGGAGCTTATTTAAAATACACAAGAAGGCAAAAAGCAAAAATGAAGGGAAAAGCCTGTATGCATTCCACAGTACTTCATGCATAAAAATGTACTAAGATGTCTCAATTTTACAAATATTGTCCATCGCTTCATTCAAGAAAATATAAAATAATGTTGAACTGCATGAAAATGACTGCTCTGTCATAAGATGTTGGTTCTGCAAATACTTGAGTCAGTCAGATACTGTGTTTACAGGACAGAGGCTGCCGTTTATTTCTGAATTTAATGATCTCTACAATTGTTTCCTCTCCCTATTGATAACCAAGCCATTGAACATGCTAAAAGTGAAATAGAAGCTTCCATGTTTTTCCTAAAAAAAAAATCATTACAAGTCCTTCCAGCACTATTAACTGTGTTTTGTGCAGCTCTTGCATATTTTGGATGCTTGTAAAATTATCAACTGAAGCAAGGAATATAGAAAATTGTGTATTGAAAATTGAACTTTATTCTTCAAACACCTATTTTTATTTAGGTGAGTAGATTAAATTACTTTAATCAAAGTGCTTACCTATAAAAAGAATAAAAATTAAAAATTAATATACTGACAGTTTCCAGGACTAAATTCCTATCAAAGAATCCAATTATATCTATTCCTTTTTTCCCTCATAAATTTTGAGCTCATTTTATGCCAAATACATTCGAGAGATATATTTAAATTTTAATCATTGTACTAAACAAATCTAAATATGATTATACTAAATTATGATGATTACAATTATATAATTAACTAAAGTACTCTCTAAAGTTCCTTAATTCATTTTTTCTTTCCTTTAACATTGCTTTCTCAAAGACTTCTCCCATGTTTAAAGAAAACATTTTCCTAAAATAAGAACCTGCTTTAGAAGCAGCTGTATCTATTGATATCCTTCAACTTTTCAACAACAAATTTAGGATCGCCATCTAACAGAATAGCTTAGAATGGCCTAACATTTTCAAACAATGGCTTTACAGTATTTTGTGTATATATTAACAATAAAAGACTGTATTTTTATGACTACATGCAAAGGTACTATCTCCAAACATTGTAAAGAAATATCTTAGAACGAAATTATTAATATATACTTAAACATAAACAATATATTCTTAAAACTATATATCTATGTAAAGTATTTAACTACAAGTATTTTACCCTTATAGGTTATATAAAGGCATAATTATCAGTTCACAGTTTCCTCTATGGTACTCAAAAGATGCGAATCCCAACACCATTGAAGTCAATGGCAGAACAGCTACTCCTGTCAACGATGTTAAGATTTGACCCCAGATCCCATAAGTTTAACCTTCAGATCTGTATCAGTGTAATTCTACTATCTGTTCTACCCCCTCATCTCCACAGACAATATGACAGACAATAGTGCTTTGATTATTGAACTAATCATGCTGATGTTTTTTAGAAGGAAATTACATGATTCCGTGTAACTATCATGGGGCAGTCATCTGAGCCTGGGAAAAGTACCAGCTTTTAGGTGGAGCGTGGCAGAAGAGTCCAAGAAAGGATCTCACTGACATTTATTTGGCAAGTGAAAGTATACACTTTGTTATGTGATTGTTTATTCTGTAATTTTCTTTCCACTGTGGCTTTCCTGTCATACTCCAGTCAATTTTATCCTTAGTATTAAATTTTTTCTACATCCCTTATTAATTTTTTAGAGTATTGTTTTCCCCTCTTTCTCTTTTCAGGCCTTTCTTGTAATCTTTTGACTTCTTGCTTCTAATAATATCTGCAGCAATCTCTTTTCAAAGTTCTATTTCAAAATTGACTTAGTCACTTCGGAAGCTTTTTGTTAGTGCTCTCAAAAAATCATTCCATTTTTAGGAATTCAAGGAAAATTTCATCTGTAAATTTAAAAGATGTGAAATTTTTTAGAGGTCCTGTTCACAGCTCAGAATTAGGAAAACTTACTGAAAACAAAAGAAAACAACTATAATAAAAATACCTATGTCCGACTTTCTTCCCAAGGAAGGCCAGGTGCCTACTACTCGTTTCCCTGAATATGCAGAAATTCCCCAGCTTGAGCACCTTAGTCTCACTGCACGCTTGCATCCAACTTTTATATATCTAATTATGTCTATCCATATCTAAACACTGCCTTCTATAAAAATATAACGCTCAGGAATGGTGATTTTATGGAGCTCAGTATGTTTCCCAAACTGAAAATCAATATTCATGCAAAAAATGAGGGCATTACTGGAACAGCAGCTAAGATAGTCAACAAAATACTTTCATTTTTACCTTGTGTCACTACACTGCACAATACATAAATAAACATGTTCAGTTATTCAGCCTCCTTCCTCTGTGACAGTCAACAAGATTGCTGATTAGTACTATGCACCAAGTATACACTTCAGATGTGTGCCTCGTTGTTCTCTTACCTAGGTACAAAAATTGCAAGCTATCAGAGCGACAGAAAAACCTGGATGATATCCATCCACGTTGCTCCAGCCATCAGCAGTCACGAAGGAAGAACCTATTAAAGGCTACAAGAACTGCAGTGTCTATTCAAGCAAATACTCCCAGAGCTTCTACTTTTGATATCCAAAAAGCTGCTCCACCACATCCCCTGCTGTTGGTGTCACTGTAAAATTTCAGGTAATGAGGTAAGGGGCACACTTGGGTTCTTTATATGCCAAGATGAGGAAAATTAATTTTAATGCTAAAAAGATGGGAGTACTGGTACAGACGGCCACTAAACACTTCCAGCTGCTCTACGGTACTGGAATCTGGAAGGGGAATCTTGTTACAAGAAGTACAGAACAGTCTTTTATATTCCATTAGTGCAAAAGGGGCATGGGGTATGGGATAAAGAGGGGTATAGGAAAAATAAAATATAAATGAAAGCAATATTTTTCTCTGTGATAGCTGGAACAAATATAATTGCTTAGGGGCGAAAAAAAAAAGGTAAAATAAAAATGTTTCTGGAAAGAAGTGTGGTAGAAGTAGATCATTGTCATCATGACATACAGTGCTATCAAGGTCAATCCCCCAAAGAATCTTCTGTTCTTACAGTATAGTTCTACTTCCTAGTTCATAGCTAATCAGAGATTTAATTCGTGAACAAATACTAGTGCTGAATTGTTCCTTTTTGTTTATGCATTGACTGATGTCGACACGGGAGCTCACTCAAAACTGGACAATAAAAACTTTTGAATTAAGTGTATTATGATTCTTGGTCTTTTGTCAATTTGCTTTTTTTTTAATGACAGAAGAGAAAGATAAAGATCATGGACCTGGGTGCTTATTTTTCCTTTGTAAATATTCTTACTTGACGATTTATATTCTGATTTTACTTTTTCAACAGAAAAAAGTTCTCTAAGGTTATTTTGAATGCCATATGTTTTATTTTGAAACTTTGTAACAAACGTTTCTGGGAGAGCTACAGCTTCCTATTATTTATATATGTATCACATCATGATTTGTAATGATAGGATGGACAATTTCGCTTCTAGCTCCTAGAATTCAGTAATTATTTCAAAACTATTTCATCCCTCAAAAAACTTCAGAAAGTCGGTGATATATACTAATTAATTCAAGCTTTAAAAATTATAAGAATGAAAATGGAAAGATCTTTGCTGCTACCAAGTTTATAATGCTGGAAGGTAAGTATTAAAAGAAAGGTCTTATAAAATACCAGACTTCTCTAAATTTTTTCATGTATAAAACAATTGATCTGTAAAAATAAAACATATACATTTCTCAACTACTAATACTAACATTTTTGGACTGGTTAAAAGTCACCACATATATAATCTAAAAAGTACATACTAAAAAGCTATAATTTGCCTCTTGTCCAATTTCACCAGTATTAGTAGTAATATTAATAATATAATTGTAGCATCTAAAGTTTGGTAGGAAGGATACAAGTCTTTACAGAGTATGTAAAAAAACACATACAAATCTCAAGCCATGAAAGTAATATATAGAACATTTACAAGCACAGCTCATTTGTACACTTTTCTCTGGTTAAAATTTCACTCTTATGGATTTTTATTGTGTAATTATTATTTCTTTCTCCAAAATTTAAGGTAGAGAGGAGTAGTTTTGATTTTACTCTATGAGTCATGTTCTAAATCAATGAGCTGTGCGTATTTCTAGGCAGACAATAGCACTATTGCTAATCTGCCTGCCACTGACTGTCAAACTTCTGCCACTCTCGGTGTGAAACTCACAAGGAATATCACAAACTGATGTGCAGACAGATAAAATGAACACCTAATTTTCAGTTTCAGACTCACCATGTAGCCGCCATTATGTATTTTCTTAAACATATTTTTACAGTAAATGTACATGTTTAAAAAAAAAAGAAACTATAATACGCTATTTGAAAACTGAACTAAGCTATTCATAATAGGTCAAAAATATATAACTCTCATTTTGACTCCACAATTCATCAACTCTTAACTCAGGATACTTGCTACTGTAAGACCTCTAAAAGGCAAAAAAATCCAGAAGGGAAAAATAATAAAGTTATATTTTACTACTTGTTTTCTTCCCTTCATAGGAACTGAACCCAAATAAACACTTGTCCAAATCACTCTGAACTGCATAACAGTTTTCACGAAGATGACAGCTCCAGTTTGACTAGCAAAAGCCTCACAGTCTGCCCAGCTACTCAGCTTTGTTTTGGAGCTGTCAAATTTGTGAAGTTCTGTTCTGGATTTTAAGCCCTAGCGGGCCATAGTGCTCCAAAATACTTCTAATTCTGTAAGATCATTTTTCTAAGAAAGATTCTGCACTCTGACTGCAAAATGATAATCCCTTTGAGAACATGATGGCCATGGTGGCCACACAGGAGCATCTTCACCCAGAAGACCAGACCCACGCACATGAAATCTGCCAGGTAAGAGAGTGGATGGGGTGGAGGGGAACCTGGGTGGAGACTGCTTCACAAAACACGGGACACGGGAAAAGCCTGAAGCAGAGCACACTGAGGGAAATCTCAACCAGAAATCATTGATGTAATGCCAAAGATGTAGGTTTTACCAGCAGACATTTGGAATCAACATTCCATTCAGAAGTTTTAAAAACATAAATAAATTTTCCATAAATGTGGTCAAATTATATTGATGTTACATTACCTTGAGTTTATTTGTGAACAGGTTTTCTTTCTACTTTAATAGCTTTATTGATGTTATTTTCTTCCTTGCCTACTGGTAAACAGTAGTTCTGAAGTTTCTTAGCTCTGTAGACACAAAAGTTTATTGCAGTTTTAAAGCTGAATTACATTCTTCTTTTGCCCAAACTCCGTATCTTGCAGACTCTGCTAAAGTTACTCTTTTCTCCTCATCCAGAAATCATCTTGCTTTTTGATTTGCAAGAAGAATATCAGATTCAAGTGAATTTTCACAGTAGAATCATGTAAAGAGATACAGTTCAAAAGCAACACATTTGGTCTTTGGATAACAGATAACTTTTATGACAGCTGTCCTTCTTTAAATATATGTGTGTGTATATATGCGTGTATGCATACATATACAGTTTCAAGTCAGTAGAAAGCTATTCAAGAGTCATATACAATGTCTTAAAATAGTAGTAAAATGAAAGCGTAAAGCTGCACAGTAAAAGAGTCAAAACGATCATCAGTATGAAGGCAATTGAAACACCAGTAGTACATGGGGCAGACCAAACGAATGCCAAAAAAAGGTTTTAAATTATGGTTGCCTCTATAACTTCTATCAGTGTTTCTCAGCTTTCAATTCTGCTGTTCACTTTGAGCCTTCTGCTCTGTTTTTTAAGCAAGCTTCTTATCACTACATCTGCTTAATTTTATAGATCTCCTAAATGTGCTGGAACAGAGTTACCTATTTGTACTCTTTTAGATCATTACGCAGTTTATCCCAGTAAGTGAATGTAAAGGTGTTAAATGTTCTTGTGCCATATTGTTTTATTCATGAGAAATTATTTATTTCTACCTAACATAGTATAGCAACATTAATGGACGCAGTATCTACAGACTGCTAGGAGAAGTTAGCTGTACAGAGCTCAAACTGTGAGGGGAAAGATGAGGTTAACTTAATAAAACAATGCAAAAGCAAGGAATAAAGAAAAGATAGTCTGGTCGCAGTAGCATTTTGGTCTTATATCACAGACTTTTTAAGTGTAATGTCTCCTTTAACGTGTTAGAGCTGTGGCCTGTACAGAAAAGCTGCCATATTAATATCTCTGGTCCAACTGTAGGAAAGCTTTTTTCTAATGAAGAAGGCAGCTTAAAAGAATTTACGCAATAACCCATTTTTTATGCACAGGTTCCGAGGACAAAGATGTTTACACTTCTTCCAAAACCTCTGTGACCCAACCCTGCCATCGAAGCTATGCAGGCAGATGTGTCCCATCCCCACATGGAATTTGTCGGGTTATGAGGATGCCCTACATGCAGGCATTGGTCAATGTGGATCTGACTAACAGGTAAGAGTCCTCTCCGGTACAAAAGTTCACATACTGGATTATTATGCCTATTTTTTTCTGTTTCTTCTGAATAGCTGTTTTTTAACATGAAAGAAAAGTGTTAATAACATTTATTCTAAGCTTGAAACTGTTGGATAACTATGCAGAGGAAGCAAAAGAGGTTGTAAAATGCTCATGTTTCTATGTGACTACAGTGACCTAATAAGAAAATGTTTTATACAGAACAAGTAGTTGTATTACAGAAGCTATCACTTGTCTTTATCCATAGCTGTAACAATAAAAGTTTATTCTGTCTCCAGAGGTGAATTGTCTGAAGAGTCTTTCTAGCAAAATCAAATCCAAACAAAAGGCTGCATACAATTAAATTCAAATGAGTAAGTCCGTAATATGCTCCTTGAGTTGTGCTGGACATGCTACATGGCATTCGCATGCTCTCTTACACTAGAAAGCAAGACCTGCTGGAAGACTTATTAAGGTCTTATTAGAACTACCACAAATTCTTCCTAAATAATCACTACTGAGGGTCGATGATGTATCATACACTATCAATATGCCAACTTCTTGCTGGGCAGTAACTGAAAAGTAAAACAACTTAGCTGTCTTAAAATTGTAATTTTTTCACTACACTAAAAGCAAAATATACACAAATACAGATTCCCTAAGGACTCTTTTAGAGATATAATTATTTGTGGCAGTACAGATAAAGACATCACCAAAACAAGTTCCCCTCAAAATTAACAAATAACTATAAAATTATAATCTCAGCCTATGAAGATGAACCTTCAATTCAAGAACAAAAATATGCTAGAATCATAAAAATGATGTAAGGAAAAATTGGTTCTGTTATAATCGTATGTTCAATGTGAGAAAGGATGTCTCAACTGTAAATATGTAGGTTTTAATAAAATAACAAAGTAAAATTAAGTAAAATTTTAAGTATTTTCAAACCTTGTTTTTATTATTAATAGTACCACAAAATTAATACCATTAAACATCATATTTCATAAAACACCTTTAAATGTCTGAGGTATAAACTTTATTACTCATTTATACCTTATTAGATGCTTCCCTTTCTTCCATAACACTGTTCATCTGGCTTACACTTCATGCTCAAGTCATGCAGATTGGAGCTGACTCTCAATTACACAAAGTCTTTCTCCAAAGATGACAGTCCAAATACAGTAGAGATAAAATACATCAAGGTTTAAAATAGGTCCGTTCAGCCCCACTGCCGCTTCATCATGAAATGATATAATTCACTGATGCCTCTGCCTAGCCTAACATATGTTCTATTCACAGCCTGCGTCACTCTTCATTTGTAATTATTTCCCTTTTTTTCCCCCCATCTTGTAATACTTTGCTTGGTTGAAGACAAATACTGAAAGGAAAAAAGAGTATTATCATATGATGACCTGTTCCAGGGTGTTAAGTCCCTGTCAAGGTTTGATTTTAACATGGGGTATTGATGACAGTACATCAATTCAGGCATCATGTCCAGAATTAGACTATATTAATTATCACTTGAGTGCAGTATGCATGAAAGTGCTGTTTCATTGACTAAAAGGATTTGACTGAATAAAAATCCATTTCTCATCTGGTTGCTTATGGATAAAGACATTTTTTCCCTTTTCTGTGGATTGTTCTTTATTAAATATGATATTTATAAGATTGAATAGACTGTCTCATTCAACAACAGATATAAAAATTTTTAAACAAAGAATATTAAATCCATTGTTTTGTTGACAACCACTTTAACAATGTATCAATATTTACAGTTTAGACATTATATACCTAAATACAAAGAGTATATAAAATGTATATAATACGTATATGTATGTGATCAAAACATTATTTTAAAACAAAAAGGATTATGAAAAAAATAAATTTTATTATGACATGTAGGTGAAAAGAATCCTAGAATTTAATTTCCACTTAGTAAGAAAGTGTATTTTAATGTTGAGAATTGTTCCTGATTTTTCATTTAATAAAAAACTGAAGTTCAACTGTCAGTGTAACCTAGTTACCCAGAATAATTCTACTTTATAGGCCTTACTATGTAAACTATGAGTTAGCTGCAGAGTAACTGGAAGGATATCTGAACTTTCAAGTATAAATATCCACATAGACAGGTAAACCAGCATATGGTAATATAATTACACTAAAAAATTAACTCTCTGTGTAATTTTTTTTTTAATTTGCCATTTTCAGTCATCTTGCAGAAAAATGCATTTCCAGTCCTCACTTTATGTTAGGTGTTAGCTGTCTTGTGTATTTGCATTGCCATTGTGAAGTGCCATAAAACATCACCACATTAAGGCCATTGCAGAGATGTTGCTCATGGTATCTAAACCTTCTCTAGTGCACCAGAGATTCTTGCACCCTCTTTTTACCATGCACCTGTGCTGGGAGATGATGTTGGGAGAAACAGAAGCTAAAAGAGCTGGACTTACTGGAGAGCTGGTACTTAACTGCTAACACAAGCTGTTGATATATAATTAGAATTATGAATATTTTTATTAGTTACATTTAATTAGTTATGCAACTTGTATCTACCTACCAATCTATCTATATCTGTATTTAGAGTTTTCCTTAGAAACTCCAAACAGAGGAGAAATTAATTTTTAAAATTTGTTTCTGTTAATTTTTAAACCCTATGTTATACAATTAAGACATCTAAGGAAATGGAAGAAACTAATTCTTAGATTGGTAGGTATCAATAAAGTTTGGGTAGATGCTCCAATTAACAGCATAATAAACATACTGAAATTAAGAAGGATACATTCCCAACATTTTAAATCTTGCTTAGTCACAGTACTCAACTACAATCAGAGATCAGTTTTAGCTAGTCTTAAAGAATCACAAGGATTAAAAATCATAGCCAATCAGAGAGGTAGTCTAAATTATACCTTATCTGATGTTTCAATAAGCAATGAGTTTCAGTAATGATAACTTTCACTAAAGGGATAAGCTAGAAGATGATGCTGATCATTAAGAAGGCATCAGAAAAGGCATTCACAAATCCCAAAGACCTTCCCATCAGCTAGGAGACGGTTATCTTTTATTGCCATAGCAGACAATGGAGAGATTTTTTGCTTGTAAATCAGGTAAATTTTATGGAGAATATTAAACTTCAAACAATGGACCCTCCTGGACCAACAGTCAGTGCTCTTCTGTGTTTGGTAGGAAGGGGGAATCACCCCATTCTATACTCTTACCCTTTCTAATACTCAACTCCCCTTCCCTTTCTAGGCCACAAATAGCAGTGTGCAGGAACTCTTTGCTTGCTTTTCTCTAATAGCTCGTGATCAGTTCCTCTGTTCCCACAATCCTTTCCTTGAAGCCTCTTGCTTCTCTCACCCTTACTGCCTTTGCCTGTGAGCCTCATTCTGCATTCCCCTAAGGGACTTCCAGATTGGGATTGAACCTGAGCTGTGCTGAGCACAGCTAGGTGGGATAACAGCTGTAGCAAGGATGACAGTACCCAAGAACTTAAAAAATTACCACAGGTAAAAACTTAAATCTTGGCTTCTTCCAGAAGAAAGCAAAAAAGAAAACATGCAAATGTGTAGGGCAATGTTTTCATAACTTCTGAATACCTGAAAGACAAAAAAGTCAAGATTGCTTTCCCTTGTAGCAGAGCATGGCATGACAAAGTGGCAGATTACTATGATTACGCTTGCTCTGCCTTCTCCCTTGCACGCTCCCTGCTGAAAAATTCATTGCTTCTAGCTGATGAGCACTGTAGTAGTAGAGGTGAAATTAACTAGTCTGCTCCCTTCTTCTCCCCCACCTCTTATTTGGTTTGCATGCATACCAAATCCTTTGACTCCAATGCCTTACAATTCTTGCACATTAAAAGCCAACCGCTTGATCCTTGCTTTAGAACAGTATCTGCAGAAAAGTTTGATGTGAATGAATGGCACCATTCATTCAAGTCAAAAGAGAGCCAGAGAGTTTACTGTACAAAAACGAGGTTGATTGACAACAGAACGCTGCATAGGTTATGCAAAATCAGCGAGGATACAACGTGGGAATGAATGAACGGGAGCTGCGTGATGAATGGGTGACTCACCACACCTACACCCTTCAGCGAGGTGCTTGCAAATATCTTAGGAACAGCCTCAGTAAAACATCATTATGCCAATGGTTGAACTCCATCAAACCCTAGGAAACTACAGAGATTATTTTAATACTTTAAAATGTTATTATGGGCATTATTTTAAAATACTTTTCCTCATTAAATACCAACTGCAATCTGCTACCTCGGAAAAACTGCCAATAGAGCTCCATGCTTATTTGGATGACTCAGTGATCAAATTAAATCACATTATCTTTGATCTTTTGGTTACGGTGATGTAATCAAGAAACTTTTGATCTGGGAGTAACATCTTTTAGCTTGCAGCTGTCTTCTATGAATATTTGCTACATATCCATCTTTGTATGTATAATATAGTCATTGCTTCCTAATGAGAAGTAACACGTTTTCCTATCTTTCATGAAGTAAAAGGGGTACGATATTCAACCAACAGTTCTACAGAGGCTGAAGGAAGAAGACAATGTGGTTTGGGGTAAGAAACAAAAGTAAACATCCATCAAGACAGGCTAAGAAAAAAGCATATTCTGACTGCTTCAAAATGTCTGAACCCTGCACCATTACAGTTGTAGAAACATTGGAGAAAAAAAGGGTCAAACAAGGAATGAACAAGACAGATCACAACTCATTCTCACAGGACCCTGCATTAGAATGAATCTGAACCTGAGATCTAAACACACCAGGACTTCAGGGGCACATGCAAAATCGTGCACTTGAGATGTTAATCATCTAGATTGTATTAAGTATACTAGTATTGTTATTAACATTGCTATTAAATACACAATATAAAACCAAAGACCAGTTCGTCAGATATATAATGAAAGGGAAAATAGGTCACTAGTGTCACATCTGCAGCACAGATCATAGGCTACTCCTATTAGCAAGGAAAAGTGGAGCCAAGACAGTCCACACAAATTTTCTTCTGACTTGCTGTTCTCCTTGATCCCAAAGATATTGCTGCTTACTTTCCAACATTTTGCACTATATGTGAACATTTGAAATCAATGAATCTATAACTGTGTAAAAGAGTTTCTGAGAGCGTCAACACAGAAAGATTTAAGACATTGATTACACCACTCAAACAGAAAATGCTGGCACATATACGCGTCCTTTGTCCACACTATATTACACTTTTCATTTTATAAGATACAAAAGTGGTATGTTTTTATGCAATCCAGCTTCATGGCAAGTTTCCTCTCTCATGCTAAAATTACAGTTATTTAAAGTTGCTGATTTCTGTAGAGGCTGTTTGAACTTTTTGCCATGATTCAAGACAGTCTCATCCATCCCAAAATATTTCTGCACTGTGCAGGCAGGTTAATAATAACAGTTTGCAGACACCTGTTCCTTTGACATTTCTGACTTGATTGGTATAGCCTAACAATATAAAACTTGAAGAACAATTAAATTAACTGAAACCTACCCTGTAAGGCATTAGGACACTATTCATTTCTTTACTGGCTAATGACAGGAAGGGGGGGATGATTCTTAAAACAAGATGGTTGATGGGTAGCACTGTGGGCAGAAAATATAATTTCTGGACCTGACATACTTAAATCTGTAGTGAACAGGCAACACGAGTCGTAACAGAAACCTGAATAAGTATGAAGCCTACATTAGGAATGTTTCAAATTCCAAAACAATCCGAGGCTTTATGAAAAGTTTGGGTTAACCATTTTGCAATCCGAACCAAAATATTTGGCCTCTTTTAAATTTCTGTCATAAAATTACTTGCAAGTTGATACTATTACTCTATTTTTTCCCTAAGTAGTTCTAAAAAACCTCCACTATTTTCCTGCTTCTCTAGTAAAAATTTCAAATTGTCTTCAATTAAGGTGAAAAAAATGGTTGAATCCATGACTATTCTTCAATAATTATGAAGGGCAGAACAATCATATAGGAAAAGCAAGAACATAAATTGGGCTGGTTATTCAAGAACTTACTGCATACCTTTTCATGGTTAGGAGGGACTTACAAACTTGGAAAATAACTCTGATCTCACACTGAGGTAACCAAGGTAAAATTGCTGCAGACAGATCAAGTTGGGATATCAGATTTTTTTAATCTAAACCATTCCTATGAAGGTTTTGGGGAAAAATAAAAAAAGGAAAAAAAGCAGAAGCATTTCCAACACCTTCTATACAGTTCAAATACTTCCACACTTTGTTCTTTATATGAAAGCATGCTTCCTTTACATTCAAATCTTTAACACTAAATCATAGATCAAATCACATGCACCTTGCGCCATGACAGTTCTATATCACTCCAAGTACCAGTGCTAAGGAGCTGTCTGGTTTTGCAAACATACAGTACTTCTCAAGAAGTTTATGCATCTGCATTCCTATTTCCTTGCTTGGCATCTTACAACTTTATAAACTAACATCTGACTCAAAACAAGCAGACAGCCAAACTCTAGATCAAATGCTGTAGAGATCAAGATTCAGGACATTGTAATCCAGCCACTCTTTTAAACAGATTATTCTCATACTAGAACAGTGGCCAAAGATTATCCTCCTCCATGACAAGAAAATCGATTAGTCATTCTGGCTTGACCAGAAATCCCCAATTCCAATACATTCTTTTGCTTGCTAGAGATAAACAGCATTAAACCCATAAACTAAGGAGCAAGAACCTACCGAATAAGGTAACTCTTGTACACTGGCCTCAACCATCACTCTATTAACCACTTGGTATGTGTTTTGTGGCATTTCATAAGCAGGTATTTTTTGTTTACTGATATTCTGCATTGAAGAGAAAATGTGGCAAATTTGTGCACAAACAGCAGAACATATAAGCAAGGATGCAGTCATTTTCTCAAAGGCTGTGTTGAAGCTTCGTTATAGGCCAAGAATATTTTTTTATCAGCCTCCATTGCATCTGGCAAGGTCTATATCAAGGAGTTATTCATAATATGTTTTTTTATCAATCATGACAAGTTTCAGCTTGCACCAGAGCCAAACATCCATCATTATGTGAAACTATTATTCTAAGTAGAATAGTAAAAGAGTATTGAGGAAGACTTCTCAAAAAATTGTTTTTCTGTGATCTAACATTTTCACAGTTCTTTACATTTACTCTTCAGGTAGTATTGTGCAACAAAAGGGTTTCAGTCCAACATTTGTCAATCTCACTAGTGTCTTTCTGCTTTACATCTGAGTAATAAATAACAATTGTCAGTACTGACTGGAATAGTGAACATATTACTTCAGGAAAAAAGCTTCCCTTTCTCTTTCAAAAATGAAGGTATGTCAGAATGAAAGTTTGGCAAAAAAGCATGGAGGTTATACTAATTCCTGTTAACTCTTGCTCACCATTAACTTTCCCTTTCTCAGATAAACTCCTGAAAAGCTTACTGAAAAGCCAAAAGAAGTGGATCTAATGAATAATGTTATAGGCTCAGTACAAATGGGACAGGCTATGGAGCTGATAGTAGCACTGCTGTGTAATTTTCTCTACCAGTGGATAGGGGTTGGCATTCATTTTAATCTTGGGATGGCTCCACAGCATTAATGCTATTGCCATAATTCATAATACTATTGACTATAAATAATGGCTATCCCTCTTAAGAGAGATGCGTGAATTCCCAGTTAACTTCCTAAAATGGAGTAAGTCATTCCTCAACATGCCTCCCTCTATTACCAGACAAGATACTAAGTCCCACAACTTTCTGTTTCTTTTCATTTCTGCAAGCACTCATTGAATGATCTGGAAGAAATATCACAGAAGGAAGGACCAGCAGTATATTGATGATGCTACAGTGCTACCTATCCATCACTACCTACAGCTATATCAATATCACCTACCAGCCAGTCAATGGATGAGATCAGATCAGAAATAAAGAGAGAGCGACCTGCGTGAAGGGGAATGAAGAGCATGACAGATGAGCAGAGAAAAAGCATTTCAAAGGATTCACAATGAACATACAGCTTCCTTTGCTTTAAGGGAGACATACATAATATTGGTCAATTAAATTCATAGATTAGAAGTACTTTTGGATTTTTCCCTGACACTAAGTTTCATCCATTACTAATGCCTTCAATTTCTTGTTGCTAGGAAACTTCTTCCAATCCTGGTGGACAATCACAGGATCATAGGAAAATTTAGGTTGGAAGGGACTTTAGGAGGTCTTTACTCCAACATCCTGCTCAAGGCAGGGTCAGCCACGAGGTCAGACCAGGGTTATCCAGAAAATGGCTGAATGAGTGATGTCCTAGCCTCATTACATCTACTTCTTGGCTGGGCTATATGCACTAATTGGATACAACATTTTCATTCTAAAAACTGGCTAGTATAGTAAATTTTTCCTTAACAAGATGTGCATTCTTAGCATTAGGGTTCTTAGCTGGTGTATTCTTAACTCTGAACACCTCCACTTGCCACAGTGGCTTCCCCTAGAGTTTAAGTGATGTTCAAAGTCTGTTCAAATATTAAAAAGATGTCAGCAGCTTACCTGAAAGACTGACTAAAGCTAGACAGTAGTCCTCTGACCTAAAGAAACTCTCACAAAAGGGAAAAAAGCTTTCTTGGGGTTAGTCTGAGACTGCGAAATGCCTTCCCACAGGAGCTACAGATCATCAGAAATCCCATCACTCCAAGTATAAAGTTCACTTCTGCGATACCATATTGTTGTAATTAATATGTATACTTATATGTACTTCTATATGTAACAAATACTATCTGTTTTGATTGGTACATATATCTTGCTCCATAAATTTACAGAGCCTACTATGTTTTTAAAAAAACCCCCGAGTAACATTATAAATATTTAGATATTCCACTGAACACACATTTCCACTTTTAAAAGAATGAGAAAAGAAACAACTAGCTTCATAGACTGATACAGTACTAAAATGTTCTGCTTTGGGTTTCAAAGCCATCATCTTCAGCATATATACATACATATATATATATACACATAAAACCTTCACTCTCATTTACTTCCAGATAAAAGGCCACATTTATTAGGAAATAAAGATTTCATAAATGAAACTTAGAAAAAACTTGGGAGAAATGAGGCAAATTTCCAAAGAGAAGTATCAGATAAGGAGAATATTTAGAAATAGTGTATCTGGAACAGAAATGCACACTAAAATATTAGCTTTGCCCTATACTGGAATCACTCAGAGAAAGAAAAAACTGTTTCTGTGAAGACCTAAAATATACAACTTTGTATCCTAAAACATACTGCCATAATTTTTCTTTACATATTTTGGTTTTGCAGTCATGATGTTCTGGATAAGGAGTAAAATATTGTGAAGAATTAAGGAAATCCTCAACAATGCATATACTGTGATATTTAGAGCCAGATTAACCTGTATGTTACTTGTACAAGTGGTTTATTAAATATTGAATAAAATTAGCAGTATAACATCTTCAGCATTTTTTATAATATTGATGTAATTAGCTGGCATGAATGACAACGACAATGGATTTTTATTCATACTTAATTTCTTTGTATTTGTATGTGTCCATAATAATGATAGACTCTTTTGCAAGAATAACCATGTAGGTTGCCACACAGACTGGGTAATAATTAAGTCCACTTCCATCATTATTAAGCATTTTTGTTAACTTTTCCTTATGAGCTTCTTCATTCAGCAAAAATTTAGCTTATTTCAACATTTGCAATTTATTACTAGAGTTTCTCTCATCTTAAATTCATCGACTAGCTCCATTCTGTTGTAAGGGAGTTATTGTCTACTTACATCAACATTTTTACTTCTAATTATGACAATTAATCGCTGAGGAAAATTAATTTAAATTGTGGCTTATAAAGACTGGCAGTAACTCAAATACTGGCTAAGGATTTTTCATCTTAGTATGAAGGGAGAAGTCAGGATAACGAAAACCAGATTTGATGTCATCCATGGCTTTTTAATGTGCTTGCAAATGACAAGTACCATAAGAAACACATAATACATCCTTTTAAGTTTTCATTTCTCCTCATTATCATAAAAACCCAGAACTGATATCAATCTAACTATGAGATTCTGATTATTTCTTGCTGTGATGCAGTAAGTCCTATTTATAAAGGCATGATAAGTATCTCAGAAGCTTTCCTAAGCTGAGAGATCATATTGGCATGGAATATGAAGATTCTGTATGTTGTCCTCCCATTTTTTCTAGAAATCCACAACAACTGAGCTCTATTTTCCAATACTATGGATACACTACTGATTCTTCCACTTGTCTAATTTTCACTAATTGCGTATATCTGTTGTCTCTTCTGAGTGAGAATACAGATTGACTGTATGTCTTGAATACAGTTTATTTAACTGTGTTACTTTTCACAGATTTCATTTTGGTTTTAGGTATGACTCATTTCTCTCAATGCATATGAAGTTTTAAAGAAATTACAGATTAAAAATTTTACTACTGGTTTATTTAAATTCATACATTGAGATATCACATTTCTACAGATCTTATGTAATCTCACCTTCAGAATGCATTCTTTTATGGGTTTTTTTGTTTGTTGGTTCAAGTCAAGGAAAAAAAATAATCATTCTGAATAGTCTAGAACTCTTGTGAAGAAACAGTTTGAACTGTGAATACTTTTACTGGGCCACTACTTTGTTTTGGCAAGGAAATGGACAGGACTGCTTTAATTGGCAGCTAGAAAGCCTGACTTGCTCATGTTGGCGTGCTGCCAGAATATTAAAAAAAAAAAAGTCCTTGTTTGGGGAACTGGTGGGAAGGAGTGCATTCCTGTTTCTCAGTCAATGACAAATTCTCCTCCCATCTTCCACCTCTTCATTATCTGTTCAGTTGAAGCTACTGCAAAGGCATCTTTTACTAATTGATGATGATAATATTTCATAACATTTACAGGCCTCTTTCAGAATTGTGACTTTATTGTTCCATCCCAACAGACTAAATTCATGGTAAAATTTTACCTTCTTAGTGCAACCTTGTTTATAGAATTTTACAGTAGCACATCAGCTACAAATCAGGACCAATTTTATCCTCCAAAAGAAATTCATATTTTACTGAAGACTAACTGAGTTATGGTGAGTTAGCAGAAAGCCAAAAGAAAAGGGACAACATTTTTCTTATACTGCTTGTATGCTGACAGTTACAGGTTATGGTATTATAATTCTTAAATAAAGTAATTTTATTGTATGCTTGAGGTCCCTGCTACAGCCCCAGGTTTCTTCTACTTCTAGCTCCTAGCTAAGTGTACAGAGGGGGGCTGGTCACACATTTTTCCTGAGTTACTTCAGACTACTCTGTCCTTGTCACTCTGTCCAGCAGTGAAGATGGTGATGGCTCCAGGATTCCAGGTATGCATGTGGGACTTGAAGCTCACTTCTCAAGAAGGGTTCAGATTTGCTACTAATACACAAGCCAGATTCCTTAGAGTTTAGTCCTGCGACCCACAAGTACCAACATTAAGTGAGTAGTAAAACACTACCTGAATTTGGTAGAGAAAAGCACTTTGATGAGAAAACACAGTTCAAACTTTCAAATAATTGTTTCAGAAACTATAAGAAATAGGATGATATATCAGAAATTGCATTTTGGCAAGCAATGTAAGAAATACAGTTGGAAATACATAGCAGAGAGCAATGCTATGGTTATCAGGGAGACCTTTACTGCTATAATTATTACCCAATGTATGAGGAAATAACCCTTTAGGTTCTGCAATCCTATGTAGATTTTTAGGCAGAATGATTTAAAGTAATGGCTTCAGCTGTTGCAAATAAAGAGCAAATCAATATTTGGGGTCTACTTTGATCCCTTGGCCTGTTTTTCTCTCTTTGGCCTTCCCAGTGAAGGTGACTAGTAAGACACCATCTAGGATTCACCCAGCACTATGGAAGAGCACAGAACTGGGATATTCAGCTCCTACACATCCCTTCACACAGACTCTATTGCAAAGTGGAAGCATCATGTGGAGCAGCATGAAAAGTCTGGATGACAGGTGTTGAGTGATTAAATATCTCCAGCTGGAAAGTCCACAGGATCCTGAGCTAACATGTGCTAGGAAAGACAAATGACTGCCTTTATTGTAGATTAATTTATAAGACATGCTTTGTTTACACTAGAAGTTCTTTGTGGGCAAGTATTTTTTCAAATTTGGATTGCAGTCTAGAGAATACTAACTGGTGGTACTGGTAGAATGCTAGTTTTCTGCTCATTCTGAAAAGCAAGAGAAAAGACCTTTCATGGGTTTGGACGTGAGAAAGAAGCAGGGAATATTTTGTTCTTGGCTAGCCCTCCCAGAGACTCAGGAAAAGTCTGTAGAGACTATAATCTGTTCTCTCTGAGATTTCAAAACCCTGGAGAGGAATGGTGTTACACAGTACTCATAGCAGCTATCACATTATAGGCATTGGGGGAGCTGCTAAATTGCTAGGGTAGTAAAGAGCAGCTAATTCTTTGAGTGCATCCAAATGAGGCTGACGTTTAGGGAATGCAAGGCAACTGTGTCCCTGCTTCCTAACAAAGAACCCAAAACTTAGATGATTCTGTTTAAACATCACAAGATTTTCCAGTAAAGTATATTTTCCAATATATATTAGCAATACATTTGTAATATATCTTTTATTATGACAAATATTCCCTCCCTCCCGCCCCAAATTAATTTCAAGTATGAAAACACAGAACTTGGAGAGCCACAGATGGCTCCCTGAAGAAAGTCAATTACTCCTGGTCATGAGCACACGCCAGTACGCTTCAAAACCTGGGTCATAATCTTGAACTTCACAATGGTTAAATCACAGTTAGCTTATTAGAAAATCTATCACAGCTTCCTCTGAAGTCACTGGAATGAGACATTGTTAGAGACAAGATACTGGTACAAGCACATGAGTTCTGATCCACTAAAGCAACTCCTGTTGTATGGCCAGGTGGGTTTTCCCATGTTGTACTATACACTTTCAGCTAACAGGTTACACAGTCAGATTGTGGGGGGAATCTGTCTTAGCCTGAATTTGTGCACCTCACTCTCTAGAGTGAAAACACTTGCCACACAGCACGGAAGAATTTCACAAAGTTTTACGAGGCTTTGTCAATTAGTATTCCTGAAGTATTGTATCTCCTCTAATGAAAGGTACTACACAATGTTTTAGTAGCAAATATTTGTATTAAATTTGTTAGATATGAGTAAGCTGGACTTTCCATGAGTTTAGATTTTTCTGTGAGTTATAAACTTGTCTCTCATATGACTGACAAAGAGAATATTTTGCTTTAATTTTTTTTACTTCAACTTTTGTAGAATATAGGCTCTCAGTTTAAGACCTTGCTTGGCTGTAACCTGGAGAACATGCTATTTGCATCCTTATCTATTAGAAGGATTTCTGACGTGGAAAAGACTGAAAATATAAGGACATTGATTTAGTTTTAAACTTCTCCTTTGAGACTACTATGGCTACAGTGGACGGGCTTTCTCAAGACCTTTCAGCTCTGTTCTTATGCTAATCAACAGTAAAACTTGCACTTTGCTCATCAACTGAATAAAACATTTAATTGTACCTATCTAAGGACATAACAGTTATTTTGATGGTAATTTAATACTTTTATACAGCTATGGGTGGGTCCTCATGGTAATCTAGCAAAGTAATGGCAATTTAGCTAGATGTCCTAGAACCAACTTTAAACTAGCTTTCCTGGAGAGTGATAAAGGCAATTGCCAGTGGCAGAGGTTTCAATGCAGGCTATAGCAACCTTGTGGGACTTTACCTAAACACACACCCCAAAAAGTTTTTCCAAAGGTCTATACCTATGGTGCATACTGCTTAACCAATTAAAGAGTTAACACAATCCCAAACATATACTTGTTCTATTGCTTGAAGTATTTTAAAAAGCTCAGCGTGCATATTAAAAGAAACACAGGCTGCTTGTCTTTTTTTTTTTTTTTTTAGAAAAACCTAAAAAAATTTGGAGTAGCAAGGGTGACCTCCAGTGTGCAATAAGTTTATGTCATTACATCTTATATGTAACGAAATACTTTCTTGGCCTACTATTAATTTTGATCATCCTACAAAACCAAATATTTACTTTACTTCTTGGGCACAACACAGAAATTCAAAACATTGCCTTCTGCTTTGAACTGTGATTTTCAGATAACAATCTGAGCTTCTCTGTATTATAGGGAACACTATAAAAAATAATCTGATAAACAGAAAAATTAGAAAATTTGTTTCTTGCTCCTGTCCAAATGCAGATGATCACAAGCTGAATTTTTCTTCCAGAATAACAGTAATTAAAATTAATAAATGTATTACAGAAGCTTTTGTATTTTTAAGAATACAAGAGCTTTACAGATTAATAGCGGAATTACTGTGTACAAAATACCTCAGCTCACATGCATTTCATTGCAAACTTGTGCAAATTTGAAAATATTCAGGAATTCAAAGAAGCCAAAACTATCATAAGAACTTATGCAAAAGAATCACATATGTATCTTAGTAAACTAATGATTTGGTACAGTGTCTAATGAACTCCACAAAAACCTATACTGAGTATCATCTATTCAAGAAAAAAGTAAAGCCCATGTTCTAAACGGTAAAT
The DNA here is from genome assembly GCF_000737465.1 of Haliaeetus leucocephalus. Lineage (NCBI taxonomy): Eukaryota > Metazoa > Chordata > Aves > Accipitriformes > Accipitridae > Haliaeetus > Haliaeetus leucocephalus. Next base: position 715,895 of record NW_010973034.1, on the reverse strand, counting down.
TCATTATATTGATGAGTTGTGTCAGATGGATATCTTTGAATGAAACCTTTAGTCAATGGGGTGTCTTTAAATGAAAACCTAACAGACGTCATCATAATGAATTCAAAACTAAGAACGTTATTTTTATATTCCTTTTTATTTCCATCATCAGTACACAACTTACCTTTTGATGATTAATTTTGAAATAGTTTTTCTAATAAACTAGGGAGCATTTTTTAGCTAACAGCAAGCACACAAAAGATCTAATTATGGGTGCCTAGTGGTGCTACTGTCTGTCAACGTAAGTGTCATTCAGGGTCTGTCAGTGTTCCCATTATACATCCCTACTTTCAGAGGGTTATAATGCGAATGTTAAAATTTGCTTCAGGCTGATTCCTGGCATATTGTGCAAGGTATCAGGCTAGAACTGTTGTTTTTTTCCTTTTTTAAAATAATTTTTTAAAATTATCAAGTTTAGACATTTTAACCCATACCTACAGAAAATGAAAGAGCTAGTAGGAGCATATGCTTTTCCAAATGACAGTAATGTAAAAGCAGCTTATTGTTTTAGAAAGTTGAATGCTGCATACTGATTATCCAAATGTAGAAGAAAGACCACCATTGCAGCATTTAAGTCAAATCATTTCATTTGCCTTCCTTATTCAACTAATCACACTATAGACAAAGAACCCAATTTCATGATTAAGGATAGAGGGAGTTGGCCTTATGATTTCATTGATCAGCAGATTATGTATTTGTACATAGTCTTGGAAATACTCTACTTCTAAATCTTCCTTTGGACTTCTTGCACACTCTCATATAAAGTATCTTTACACATTGCCAGGAGTATGTAAATCCTATATACCGTTATACTGTAAACCCTATGCTTAGTATGTTTATAAAGCAGATTACCACAAAGTCACAAACTTTTGACTTTCTCTAGACTAGAAAGCAGTGTGTCATAAACTCCAGGAGTCAGTAATAGCACACAAACTGTCCCACACTAACATTAAATATGTACATTATCCGCAGTGCATACAAAATGCAAGATGGTTAGAGCAAACAGCAAACTGGTCACGCAAGGAGCTAGGGCAGATTGGCTAGTGCTCTGTGAAATCCTCTCTGAGTTTATTGCATATGAACATGTAGAAAGACCTTCGATCTCAGTAAGAGTAAAAGGAACGTTAAGTCAATATATTGTATCAAGATTAGGAAAGGTTTAATGACAGCACATGAACAAACCTTTTTTTTTTTTATTTCAAAGATGGACAGATCTATTAGCATTTTCACTATGAAATTATAAACTCATAATTTCAGTTTTTGTTAAAAGTAATGCTTTTCTGAGCCCAACTAGAGCAAAAAGATATTAAAATAACTAAGTATCTTTCTAAAGGAGTGTAGTTCTCTTACATATTTCTTTTCAAAATACGTATTTATAACAGGGACCATCATTATGTTCCTTAAAGTCAAGGAACCTGTTTTTTATCTTTCACAAAACTGGGATTTGAACTTGATGGAGGCCTAAGTGTTTCTATATGTTCATAAACAATGAAATAATCAACAAAATATAAGTAGTTATATTTATATTTTGGTTTTGACACCTGAGTGTTATTTATTTATTTGGTAATGAGGGTAAAGAATGCAAAACCCCACACTTTTCTAGTGTGCTTACAAGCTAGATATTGTTGTTTGGCCTACAGTTTCTTGCAGTGTTTGACACCACAAAAATGCTATAAATCAATGGCACAGGAACATAATATTGTATTATGAACTTCGATACTGTTTTATTTTCATTTTACTAGTTTCCCTAGTTTAATAGTGGACATACCTCTACATACGCTCACAACACGAAACAAAAAAGCACTGAATTCAGTATGTCACAGGTCTTAACTGAAATCAAGGCCTGGTTCAAGTCATTATGAGTTGTCTTAGAGTAATAGTTATAAGATTAGGGAGTTTTAATTTAATTACATTGTAAATTGCAAATTTCTTGCTGCGTTATAATTAACACATGTAATAATAAATGAAAATCAAAAGGTTGCTCAAAAACTTGGAGTGCTAGAAAAATATGTCCTATCAACGAGTCTAAACTATTGCATTAAATTTAGTCATGTTATGTACTCACATGTACCACTATATAAATACCTACAGCAGTTTTTGTGCATCCATTTTTCAGAGCAAAAACATGTCCTGATTTTTTCTAAAGTAAGTTTATGTCTACCCCTTGACTTTAAGGCAAGGTTTTAGGAATGTGCAGGTTTTTTAAGTGAAGACCTTCCCCCCCGCACTCTCTCTGTGTATCAGGAGACCATTTTAATTCACTCACCAAGAAATTCTCAAAGGGGCTGGTATATGTGGTAACATAGGAGCCAATATCACAGCTATCAGTTTTCATACAGCCTGGCTGGACCTTTACATTACTGCTGCCCCACATTTATTGTTCTTTCATTGCAGCTGTCAGCATTGCCTGACAGCGTATTATGGAGTACATGGCTACGAAGTCAGTATCAATCAGGCCATGATCATGCAGATAAAAGTAGCAGACTATTGATAATAGGCCTTAAATCAGATCATCACGGCTTAAGTATAAGATTCTTAAAAGCGAGTAGCCTTGCGGGACTTTCTGCTCACTTCCATCTGCTGTAAAACTAACTTACATAACACCTACAAACTTTATAGGACTGTGTAAATAACAACACTAAAAATAAGTAACAAAGCCCCACCACGTTCTGCAAGTCAAGGTGAGAATTAGCAGAGATTTTCACTAACTGCCTTCTAAGTTATGTACGGCAGAAATAGTACCCAATACCTGCCATTACACTAATGCTCTTCCCCCCCGCCACTGGTAGCAGCAGTTTTGTTGTGCTTTGAAACTCTCTCACTTCAAAAGCACTTCAACTTGATATGGCCATTTAACAAGAAAAATGGGAGAATGCGTATAGTTTAGCGGCATTCTTCACCAAACTGAAAGCACCATGTTAAAAACAAAAGGATCTAATTTGTCCTAGACATAAATAATAAAACAAAACAAGAGTCGCATGCAAATTTAGTAACATAAAATTTTAGGTGATAAACAGAATGGAGCCTGGCTTCTTGTTTAGTATTCCTTAGTTATCACCATAATTGCTGCATGTCTGTCATCACCAGGAAAAGAAAAAAGTGTCTCTCTCAGCTGCTCCCCTGCTTGTTTTGTTCACTGTATTCTTGTAAAGTGGGAGAAAATAAGTGTCATTTAATGAATAGTGCTATTCTTTGTCTGACAGCTTCATATCTGTTAGGTGTAGGAGGCCTAGTACTTTCCTTTTCTGATAATGTTTTTGACAGTGTGCTAAATTCCTCCCCCAAAAGGCCGGCGTATATATTCTGCTAAAAGAGGCTTCATCTATCCTGAATGGATGCCCTCTTTTAACCCCCTTCAGCTTCTGTTCTTACATTAATTGAGCTGATCAGATTGAGCATATGAATTTGTCTTTGATGTATTCGTATGTTTAGTTGACGCTGCTCGCGCTCCCATTGGCAGCGGGCAGAGCTCTCAGACAAATAGGGCTGTTGCCATAGTAACAAGCGATAGCTAGGGATCTCTTGAAAAATATTTTTATTTCAAAATTCAAACTGGAAAATTCTCACTGGATATGGTTCTCGGTTCTAAACGTGTCATATCTAATGATGAATGCAATTAGGAATCCCACCAGTGTTTTAAATAATAAATTAGGCTAATTTTCTAGGCCTGGCATGATGACATACAAATACTAAAAAGGAATCTCTCTTTTTTTATCCATGACAAAAGACTTATTAATGACTTTTGTTCTTAGGATTTCAAAATTAATTGAATGGTGGAATAGTGATATAGCCGCCTATGTGCTGAAGATGAGAAGCCTAGGGGTAAACTTTTTTTTTAAATACTTCAAGCTGCTCCGATATTTGGTTATTCCATGTAAAAGCAGGTGAAGAAATCATTCTACAAATGCTATAGCAGTTGGTAAGTCTCAAAGGATGTAAAATGCCCATAGCCATTTTTAATTACTGAGCATGAAAAAATGAGAGATGTTGAACATAAGTTTTGTAGGCCCTTACAATCTGAGAATGCCAGGATTTTAGCTCCTACTAAAATCTCATTTGAAATACAAGGAAACAATAACAATACCTAACAGTCAAAAAAAAAAAAAAAAGAAAGAAAGAAAAAAAAGGGCTTCAGATGATTAGGCTATGATGGTTTGTAATTAAAATACATATTTTGTATTAATCTGTCTACTATTATTTTCCCTGGAAATTAGCTTCCTGACTTTGCCTTTTAAGATACTGCCTGTCAATGTGCAGTAATAGAGTTTCAGGGTTCTGCTTCAACATATAATTATACTACATTGAAATCCATTGATATTATCATCTTTTATGCTACTTCCAATTAGACTTGTTCCATCTTGAGGGGTCAATCCTTTATATCTCAGCATTCAGGAAAATTCAGTTAAATGTTAAAATTTGACAATTTCCTGAGAAATGAAGTTATGTTTTAAGCACTTCGCTTGAAATCTACAGTATATCTGCAGTTGTTGTAAGGGGAAGATAGTTTTAAGAAGTCTCAGGGTCATGATCACACAGAATAAGTCACAATGTGGTGAAGAAAAACTTAAAAAGCTCTTCCACTATATTAATTCTGTGAGTCTTACGTATGGATTTACATTCTCAAGATGCTGCTTACTGGGAAGAGAAAACAAGCAAAAAAAACCCCCCAACTTCCTATATTTTCTGAATTGTCACTCTTCCCTCCTCTGCTTATTTTGTAAGGAATTTTATACATTTTAAATGTGTACCACAGTTTCAAAGAAAATTTTTACAATACTTCAAATGTTAAAGAAAAAAAAAAAATTCAATAATACTTTGTCACCTGAGAGGAAATCATGGCCTTACTGAAATTTTGTCCTTGTCTTCATTAGACTCACACTTTCAGTCTGGGAATGTCTCTTATTAAATCGAGGGAAAACAAAGTCCCAGGCCATTGTGAAAGTCCATTTAAGAGCAAAGCATTCTGCTTTACCAGTTTGTTGTCTTCTAATGGTGAGATTACAAAATTAGGCTCTGGATTTGCTTCAGATAATGCATTTTCAGTTCTTAAGACTGATTCCTAACGTAGCTATTTTTTATTTTATTGCCTCAAAAAGAGACATAAATGACATTGCAAATCACTCTGTTTCAATTTAATAAAGTGGTGCTTGTTTTAGAAATTTCTAGCATTATACTTTCAATCATGGTCAATTTAATCTTTTTTTACTTCTATACATAGAAATAGCTAGTCTGTTGATAGTTTTGAATTATAGATTCTGTTTTTTTTAATAAAATAGAGATTGCTTTATCTCGGCAAAAATATTTTGTACAACATCATGCAGCATGAGGCAACAGCTGACATGGCTATCTTTCCAAGAATCACTTATCAGAGAGAACCCAGCAAGACAACTAATTTCTGTTCAATGTAAACATTAATAATAGTTAACCATGTGGAGGAGAAAGTGTAATTCATTTTATCTTCATTAGTAGTGTTCATCGGTTGCAGGGTAAAGCCACCTGACTGGAGCCATGACTAGGCTGGAGGCGGCCTTGGTGTTGACCAGAGAGATGTGTGGACTTCTGTGTCACAGGACTGGGGCACTCATCCCACCACGTAATGCAAAGGGGTCCACATCCCCTCAAGCCTCATTATAAACATACCATCACAGTCCTTAACAATCTAATTTTGAAATCAGGTAAATTTATCTTGTCATGGTACAAAATCCAACAGTAACATTATTAGCACATGAGACTGGATCTGAAAAGGACCACGAAGTCATATTTTATTTCATGAATATAGGGCTGTATATGTATTTTGTACATCTGAATCACATACACCTCCTTTACAAGAAAATGAATCTCTCAGTAGGGGAAGAAATACCTTACGGCAGTCAAAAGAACGGTTCAAAAATACATTATGCTAACTATTAACAGCAATAGTTCATTATACTTGAAAGGTATTTCAAATAGGATGGAAGATTAGGGACTGATTCTGTATCAATGAAATCAATGTGTAACCTACAAAAAATATGTGGATGCCTAATTAAGGCTATTCATAAACCAAAAATATTTGTTTCAATTTAGCTGATATAAAAATATTTAAATTACAGTAAAAGTCAAAATAAAATCAGCATGTATACAACACAGGATCAGATGCTTTGAAAAAAAGTGTAAGGCACTGGATAGATGAAGAAATTTAGATTTATAGATAGTCAAAGATTATAAGACATGTGGTGATGATTCTGTTTTCTGGACTTAATTTCTCTAATTTTATATTGGTGTTTTGTTTTAAATCAGTTCCATCTTGAACTTTCCAACTCAAGAAATTCCATGACTATTAAAAATAGTAGAAGATATTACTGTAATAGGAACTGTGAACTATTCATTGTGAAATACAACTACATAATTAAGATAAAAGCACTGCAATTTACTTTCTTCCAAAATGATTTTGTGAAGATTAGAATGTGTTTTAAAAGTTGCTATAACTTTTGCCTCAAGCATGACCTTGTACTAAGACTACACAGCCTATCCTATTTTCAGAAAAATCATCTAATCCGAAGATTAATGGATTTAGTGAGACAGACTTTGGACAAGAGCTGGGGTGATGATCTTGTTACAATGGAATAAAAGATCTATTCACTATTAAAATGAATCCCAATCAATATTCAGTACTATAATCAAAACAAATGGAAAGAATTTCCCTTTAGAAAGAGTAATCACTGGAGAACTTAAATCCATAACTGAATTAATTTCACCTAAACAACCTTTCAGAATTCACAGAGTTGGGAAAGAAATTAAATGACACTGAGTGCAGATTGCTGACAACACAGTCCTGTTTAAGGCCCTTTTAAAGAGTACAGGTTTTAAAAAGTGAAAATAAAAGTTCACTGGGTAAGAAAGAGTATTGTGCAAGGCTGAAGTTATTCCAAGAAGTCACTGACTTCTACTGATACCTAGTGAAAGTCAATAAATTAATTAATGAATTATTTGATGTCATATTTGAAAGATTCTGGATTGCAATATTTATTAGAAGACCACAGAACTGCAGGAGATACTATCCTTAGATGATGAGCCTGTTAACTGCTAATCTAGGTAGAATAGCAGTGGTTTTTTTTCAGGGCACATTTACACTCAGTTATAATGTTTCAAAACAGGGAAAAAAGCAGACTTGGAACGCACTTCTGAGGTTAACTCACATTTGAACTTGGATGTTGCTGCTTATTCCAAGAATAGTTAAAAGTATGCTGAAATGATGAAACAGAAGCATGGGCATCACAGAAAATTCTTGGAATTAAAAATATATTTCATTGTATGGTATATTCAGTGCAGTGCAATTATACCATCCTACAACTTATCTAAAACTTACCTTACCTTTTTATGATAACCTACCTAATTTTCCTAGAGTAAAAACTTGGTGTAAGCCAGTCAGTTAGTTCCAAATATTTCTCTTAATCCCTGAAATAGGGTTGAGAACCCCAATTCAGCAACACATTTTTTCCATGTGATTAAATGCACTAAAGTCACATGCCTGAACTTTAATCCAGAAAATATATTAACTTGGTATCAACGTAATTAAATACATGTTTTAGGTTAACCATCTGCTTAACAGCTTTTTGGAACTGTTGTCTTACTCAAGTCCTCAGCACAGGGGTAACTAAGTTTTTCCTTACTATGTCTTAAACTTTTATCCATTTTATAATGTGAATGCATGTAAATTGCAATGTAACATTTTAAAATCTTTGTCTATAAATAGGTCAAGATCCACAAAATATTTTTAAAGTACACTGTATAACAAATATGTGTTTTTATCTTTACATCAAACATTTACCTCCTTGAAAGTATTTAAAGCCAATGGGAATTTTCATTCTAGTAGACCATGCAACAACCTCTATAGTGTACAGGCACACTTTGCACTCCAGCTGTAGCAGTAAAATTACTGAAACTGTAATTCTCTTAATATTTAAATAATATATTAAAATTTAATTTTCAGCACCTGGAAGAATCTGTTTGTGTGCCAGCAAATGAGGTAGTTGGGCCTGGAGCTCCTATACATATGGGACTCAAAAACAACCTATCACAAATAATTACTAAGCTAGAGCAGCTGTACTCACCACACTAGTCATTTAAAAATCAGGTCAAAGTTGCCTCAATTCTTTTTCATTTTCAAGGATTTCTGCAAATCAATTCTACAGTCTTCACCTTTTTGCTTTTTTTACATGTTAAAAGTATTTTTATTGTAAATTATTACAAGGGAAATATCAGGTAGTTTTAGCTTTCCCAATATTCCAGGCATTAAAAAGATGTAGGTTTTATGAGAGATTGTAAAAACATGCCATGTTTGTTTTCCAGTAGATCTTTCAAGATTTTAATAGGACTATGAGCAAATACTGTAACATGAAAATGCATTTAGTGATATAGCGCTTACATGCATATACACACGCTACTACGGCACAATTCACCACACACAAACTATATGTGTGTGTGTGTAGATATATATACAGGCATCTTTTTTAAGAACAAAAATATGTCATCTGGCTCACACAAAAAAAAAAGATTACTTGTAGTGCAGGCTTTAATTTATTTTTATGTTGGCAGTTTTCAGATGGAAAGTAAGTATTTCCTTTAAAAGCATTTTCTAAATTATGTGCTTTCAGACACATTTTGTTTTCAACCAATTTCAGGAAGTTGCTTTCTAGCAACCACTACCAACTTTATGATCATTTGTGAAGAAAACACCTATGTGCCATCTTTTTTTATCTCATAACTTTTCAGAATTTATTTAGATTAACACAATCTGAGATCACATTTTTCACCACTTACATAGAATTTATGTTTGCACTGAATCTGAAAATTTTAAAAAGTTCAAAAAGATTCAGCTACAAGTCTTTCTATTCATAATTTTAAAATATTCTAACCTGCATTCCTATACATAAAAATAAAAAGACCCATAATGAAAACCATATATTTTATAATGACATACATAGAAATAAAACACATTAAACTTCAGGGGGAGAGAACCAAGCATTTATACACTATTACCTTCAATCACTTGAATGCAAGTCATTCATACCACCACTATTGCTAACAAGGCATCCAATTTACTAAACAATGAATATTGAAATTACGTTTAAAAGGTACAAATGACTGTCCAAAGAATGACACTGAAAAATATTAAGTAACAGCTCTACCTCAAGATAAGCCTCACAATTAAAGAGTTTTAATGAAGAGAGCCTTCAAAGGCTAAATCGGGAGGCATTGATTAGATTGCCTCTAACTTTGTGTTTTGACACCTTCGTCTTTCATGGCATTATATTGTCTCTGTGCATCTTACAAAGGAAGCATTTTACTAAGCCCACACATGAACAGGAGACAGCAGTGCTTATAAAAGAGACTGTCAAGGGTGTGAGCCAAAATGGGTCTCATTTGGATTTCAAGTGAAGAAAACTCCTAATGCATTTCATTACAATGTATGTGAACCTCTGAAAAGAACGATGGATTGGGATTCTCATCCCTATTAATTTATTGAAATGGATTCAGTTTTCTTCATGTATATCAAGAGGGACCATGTGTTTCAAGCAAGGTAACAATATTATAGTACCAAATAACCAAATATGCTATGATGCAGTATACCCTTCTGTGAGATAAAGGGGATGCAATTTTCTTGATAATTGGGATTTGAGTTCAGAAATAAATCCTACAATAGCTTGGCAACAAATAAATATTCTTTGTTACTATCAGGTTTAAAGATATGATCAGGAAGCTATGCAACATAAGGATGGATTCAGTCTTTGTTACCACAGCAGGTTTTTACCATTTGAAATCCTGTGCGCTGCTCCCCCCCACCACCACCACACTGTCATTCAAGTATTGACTTTTTATTTCATTGAGGAATCGCATGTATGATGTAATTAGGATAACACCTATATAAGTCATATTTTATTAAAAGATAGCAGAATGGGATGGGGAAAAGTAAAAATATTTCAAAAAATTGTAATACATTCCAGATCAACTTAGCTCTGGAGAGATGTCATAGCTACCATATCACCAATTATCTTATTCATAGTAAAAAAGTTTATATAAATACTTATTTGTCTTTTTCCCCCTTCAACTTTGATAATAAAACCTATAATCTGCTATTCGAAAACTGTAAATCCCGATTTAACACAAAGAACAGGATACAAATTCCTTATCTATGCTAAATAATTTTACTAATATAACAGTATTAAAAATAAGACATATGTTCTCATTGTTTTTAACACCATTAACCTTTAGAAATGATTGATTGTGCTACACCAATAACATTCAGTGAGTTCAAAGCTCATCTATTTTTTATGGAAATCTTACAACCTGCTAGTTAAATTAAAGGTTAAATATACATAAAGTCTTAGAACAAAACACGAAGTATTCCATATGTATGTAGCTCATAAGCAGAGTACACAAACACACACATATCTACCTCTGTTTAAAAACCCATAACCAAAAACCCCCTCAATTGTCATGCAGTGACTTCAAGGGTAAAGTTAAAGAATTTGATATCTGTGGAATATTATGCAACTATGTCTATTAAGTTGGGAACTGCCTATTAAGTTAAGAACTCCACTGACATCACAATTATAAAAGACAAATGTCATCGAAATCATAATCAGAGATAAAGACGTGCTTCCTTCTACACATCAATTCTCAACAAGCATTTTACTTGAAGTTAGAGGAAAGTCCAGGGCCTATTTAACTCGTTCAGTAACAATTATGCAAATATGTATATGCATAACTATATCACTAATTACTTTTTTTTAATGTATAACATAGGCAAGCAGAAATGTATGTTAAGTATAGATATACACATACAGTATAAATTTGGTTAACATTTTGAACATCTTCAATGTTTGAATAAACATAATTTATATATTTTTATGTTGTGTGTTTATGTGGTGTATACACATATACCTGAGCAACAGAGAAATTAGCAAGAATCATACAAAGCAAATTGAAATCCAGTCTTACCAATAAAGATTGCACATTTCCACATACAACACAAACACGCATGGAGACATATTTATTTTATTTTTTAAGAATAATCATAATTGAATTAGAATGATGCATGTTCCATATTTTATCTTGACAGCTTCTGTATACTCAGGCAGAGCCCATTAAACGCAAGCGTACAGCAGGTTACTTGTTGAATAATGTATTTCAAGTACTTAAAATTACTAGGGATTTGAGTAAGATCTGCACATGAATACATATTTTGGACTTAATTTTCTGCACTGGCATTTCTTCAGCTGAATATACTTTAAATTCTACAATGAACTCAGTTAATATTAGGCTTTTCCAGGACATAACAAAGGTAATAACACTATCTTTACAATATAAACTTTATGACATTATGAATAAAACTGACAAGTGTAAAATTTGATCCATAAACTAAGTGATATACTTATGTTAATTTACCTTTTAAAAGATATTATGTGTTGCTCAGTTTTTTTGACAGGGCTTCCATTCATACTGAAGACATGTTGAAAAACACTATATTTTCTCTCAATAAGGAAAATCACTTTATCCACTATCATTCTCATTCTGTCTCAATAAAAAAATCAATCATCAAATACTTGTTTCCAAGTTCTACTTGTTAAACTGCCAATTTATGCATATTGTTCAACTCAGCTCAAATTCTTTCAAGACTACTTGTTATTCTTTTTAATGTTTTTTTATAGTATTCAACTTTTAAAAGAACAAGGAGAAAATAAAACTATATTCATATTATAATAATTTTACATTTAGAAGTTTGTGATCTGATGATGCTCAGAACATTCATTTTTATAAGGAAAAAACAAACCTAAATCTTTTATGTGGTTTTCAAAGTAATAAAGGTCTGATTGATCCCACTGACTAAGGCAATTGCATCGGTTGTCTAAATGGTAGTAACGTCAATGTCAGATATGTGGTTATCTTTTCATCTTGGCCTATTCTCAAATGTAAAAATCAAATGTTTGAAGGACATTTCACTGACCTGTTATGGCCTCTGCAACTCTCAAACACAATACTACTATTCCTCATATAAGTGCCACATTTTGGATAAAAAAACACTTCATCAACGATGCCTTTGCGACATCTGGCGGTCTTTATTATACATAAACTTCAGGTTTGTTTCTTTGTTGGGTGCTTTCAGTTGCTGTTAGGTACTTTTAGTATATTATTTTTATCCCATTTACTTATTTATTTGCAAACCTACCAGTATGTAAAACTTTAGTCCAAAAGGCTTTGATACCCCCTAGCGGGGGGACAAAAGCAATCTAGCCTGCAAAAACACAACGAGGTCTACCATGAATCCATATGGAGCAAAAGGTCACAAATCTTGAGATGCAGTGACATCATGACAATAAGACACTTTTGAGACAGAAGCTGGCTCGTTTTGAATATAAAAAGGACACTGATCAAATTCTCCCACGCATTTAAAACCATAGAGAAAAATAAGCCTGCAAAGACCTCGATATAGATGCTTAACAGAGGAGAGTTAAAACATACCTTTAGTTTTCACAATTACAAGATGCCACTGAGAACCTGACAAGTCTGCTTCAGAAGATATAAAAGCTTTATTTTTATGTTATTATCAGATGCTGAGAAAATGCCATTAAAGAAAAAAAACCACTCAGTTCACAGGGTGCGCACTCCCTATAACACCCCAGCTCTTTTAAAATTAATTCAGTTATACCAAAGCTTGTTCTACATGTTTCAGTCTTATTATTTATCGTTTCAATAAACTATGAGAAAAGTATTTTAAGCAACAGAAAAATTACCTTCCTTTCTTCATCCCTCTTCCTAAGCTATTTCAGTGCAGTAGGAAAAACTCATTCTAATTTCTTTATTACATTAACCACAGGAATATTTGACATTGACTTTGTGAAACCATGACTTTGCTAATTCTTAGCCCAGTGGGAGGAACTAGTATGTGGTTAAAACTCTATTTTTCACTTGTTCTAACAATTAGTATTCCAAAACAATAGATGACACTATAACCAAAAGATTAAATGTATATTACTAAATGCTTTTCTTTAAAAAAAAAAAAAAAAAGGAAAAAAAGCCAACAGAATATTTTCTTCAGATTGAAACAAAGCACTTGAAAATATATTCCTTGAGATATAGAGCATCACTTCTTTAAATTCTATTTTGCTGCCTCACAGTAAATATTCCCTTAATTTCTTTAATGTTCTGAAACTAGTAACACAGTATCATTTATGAACATACATTTGTTCTCATGTGAACAGATTTGTAGCGTATGCTACTGAGATTCAAGAATAATTTCTAATAAATCATAACTGAATCAAACTGAAAAAAAATAGTCTCAAAACTGCTCTTGGGACTGACGAGATTTAATGGATAGTCTAATGGTATAGTTCACTACGGTCTTACTTTACAGAACAAAAGAGTACCGCACCCTCAGAATACCTAGTAGGCCCCCATAAAAGCTATCATTCAACTTCTAATTAAAATTTCGATAGGCTGTATTTTCAGTGTACTTATACGGACAAGATACAGACTGTGTACTGTGGGGCAGGCAAACAGTTGTTGCAGACCACAGATACGCAACCACAAGACAAAGAGATGGCCAAAGAAACACTGCTAATCCAAGTAGTCTCCTTCTCAAGCCCGAGAACGGCAAACATGCAATCTAGTCTAACATGTTGAATTCCAGTTATTGTATTGAATTCACAGAGACAACTCATTAGATTAAGGATATGAATAAGCTGTTTCAGGATTACGTTTTAGTACGGAATAAAAAGATTAATCACTCATTAATCCCCATGTAGGAAAATTCTGCATGTGACAGCAAAGATAGATTAAAATGAGAAAACTAAATTTGATGACGTTAAGAAAACACAGTAGAAAATGTCATGAAAAGGCCATCATGAAAAGAAAGAGTTCTCTCCTAATCACTGTAAATGAGACTGTTAACACAAAAAGAAGAAAAATATGTTTAGGATTGGTAGGAGCTGTCGAGTTAGCAATGTAAAAATTCAGGAGTAATATAAAAATAGAACTGAAAAGCAAAGCAGGCATCTCTCTGTATTCAACAAACTTCTACACATACTCAGAGAAGAAAAAGGGAGACATTCCATCTCATCCCTCCCCCGATATAAAAAATACTACAGAATCGTAATGGAATGGTTCACATTTCTGGGAGATGGAATACTTGCCTATAAACTACACAGAATAGGCTGATTATGTTGAAAAGATGAACATACAGTGATGAATCTAACAAATCTAATAAATAGAAAACCATTCTAATTAAAACCATATGGACAGACCTCTAGAATACACATATGTTTCTAGAGCTATCATACCAAATCCAGATTTACCAAGAAGGATACTGACTGCCCAAAAGAACAAAGTCAATGAGAAAGCTAGTTAGAATCATTTTAGGTATCTTCATATAAAATGGTCCAATAATAGTTTGGAAATACAATTTCAACACTTTCAGGAGTTATTTTGTGGAATAATTTGTTGCACAGCAAATAGAAGGAAAAGTTGTTAATATAATCTAATTAAATACAAGAAGCTGAAATAAAAATTAAAACACGTAAGAACTAAGCAATGGGGATCATACTATAATGCAATTCTATATTCTGCAGGAGGAAAAAATACATCACTCCTAATTTCAGTAGATGATACATATTAGGTACCATCAAAAGACTGAAGGTCAGAAGACCTTAAACTGAAAACCTAAAACCAGAGCAATTTATCAAGGCCAGAGGGAACACATCTGAGTTTGAGAATTGTTAAGAACAAAGTAATTCTTAGAGGTACAAAGAGTAATAAGATTGATTTCTTTTGAAATAAGAAATGTTTGTTTTTTTTTTTAAATAAGGCTGGAAAACCACTTGCAAAACCAATTAAAATAAATTGATGGAAGAATTAAAAGATCATGGTATAAGAAGCATAGTTTCTGCAAGGGAAACTCAATCCTCACTGATCTAAGTATCAATAAAGTAAACAAATTGACAACATTTATATTTCTAAAAGCATTACAGCAACTCGTTTATGTTGCTGTAAAACAAACTAAAGCATGGGCTTAAGACCTCAGAATCTGTTAATTTTCTACCAGAAATGTTTACCAATAATGAAGACACTATGAAAACCATGAAAGCCTCATCACACAAACCTTGTTCTAGGCTCACTTTTCCTGGTGGAAAACTAATAAAGAAAAGCAGTATCCTTTGCCAGCTGACTATCACTGAATCTTTCTTGCTCAGAAAGTTAGAGCCTGAAGCTGGTTAACTCAGACTGGTTAGTATCAAACCATTCTGTTTCAGGCATGATGTTGGAGAATGTTCTTTGAGCCTGACTTCAAAATATCTGAATGTCATAGATCACCTTGATCTGTGACAATCTGGGTTAAAGTTTTGGTGGACAGAGGTCAATGATCTCTTTATGACACACAGAGAACAAGCATCCAGATAACTGCTGCTGTATCCATCACCTACATTCACTCCTTGAGACGTTGTTAGGCTGTTTGTAGATACTGGCAAAAGTGAACAGAACTGTCCTCTGTAAGTCTAATACATCCAATTTTGAGAGTGTGTTTCATTTTTCAGTGTCTGAGAGTAATTGTAATTACTCCTTTTCCTGAAGAGGTCTCACATTTGGAATCCCATAAAATACCACTCTGTTATTGCTAATCTTCAAGGCACACATGGAATTTTTTAGGAAGTTATTAGAAAGAAAAGAGAGAGACAGAGAGAGAGAGAGACTTGCTGTTGGCACTGGCTATTTGTATATGAAAGACATATGACCATGTGTCTTTCACTTGTCTTTGCTTAATATAGGTTGATACTTCAACTAATGTTGAGTAGAGTTGGGGCTGGATCTAAAAAAATGAGGCTGGCCTTAGCCTGAGTCATATGTATGATTTATTCTGAATAGGGAGCTTCTGCTTGTTTCTCCGAGACCACATTCACGGGTTGTGGAAGGAGAGAGCTGCCAAACACGTTTCAGCTTGTGGCTATAATATAAAACAACTAGAAAAATGACTCTTGCAGCAAGCATCGATTCACTTAATGAACAGAGTATATGTTTATCAGATGTTCAGTGGTCATCATGAAAGCCCCTTGGTCTCCGGATGAGTTTAAGGTGCTGACTATGACCTAATGAAAGTAATAAATAACCTGTGCCTGGCTTACTGGAGAACTCCCTTTCCCTCTGTGAACTGCAGTTCCTTCAGTGCAGCAGAGACATGCCAGAGAAGAAATTCTTTTCTTAAAAAAAAAAAAAAAAAAGGAACATCTACTAGATCAGATTAATTTCTGTACACGGGGCAATCACAGCATCTGACGCCCAGCATGCAAAGAGTCAACAAGGTACCAAAGATATGTAAAACTGTATTACTATATTAATGGAAAGTCAGCTCACGTTTGAAATTGTGGCTTATTTCTTTTGAAAGTGAATGCCTGTAAGGTTACTGTCACATATTTCTTCTCCAATTTCATATATTTACTATTCAAATACCATTCTTTTTTATTGCTAAAATTCTGAAAATATTTTATCAAAATTTCTTACGCAACAACAGTTTTTCCATTGAGCTATGCAAGAGAACATCCAATTGTCTATGCATTCACTTTGAGACTAGTAAGTACATTAAATGCTATTTCTATAGCATAATCTGACAGTCTCTCCATATGAAACAATAAATAATGTGATGTTGAAAATATGAGAGAAATGAAAGATTAATTTACTTTTTAAGAGGAGCTACTACTTAACATTTTTAAAGATTTCTTTTGTACTTGAAAGACAATAAGAAAGCCTTTGATTTTCTATATACCATTTACAGAGGTTTAACTATATATCACATAAATGCTTTCAGTTTTTATCCAAATGTGCTGTTAAATTACCCATGTAATTATCCCAAGAGAAATCATTATACTTTTTTATTGTTAATTTCATTAACACTTTAGTGGGAAGAGTTTGGTTGTATTTAAATTCAGCTGTCACAGTCTTTATTAGTACAATTAAAGGGATCATTTCAGTATTATTCTAGAGGGTGGTTTTTTTGTGGGGGTGTTTAATTAGTGAGTTAAAGCAACAACAGAAAGTTAATGGGCAAAAATATAGGCAATAATTTATGGTCAACTTGAAACAAAATACAATTCTCCCTGATCCCAATAGTAAAATCTGTTTTAAAACACACTGCCATTAAAATGAAATTACAACAGTTCTTTCTAAAATGGGTGACACAACATGACAGCTGTATATACTTTAACAAGCCCTCCTATAACAAGTAGTAGCACTACATTGAGTAATCAGATAAGATCTGTTACAGATATATCTTAAAGACAGGTATATTCAAATATCTGCTTACAGAGCCTTGTAAAGGCAAAGCAGGTATCACTTTTGATATACCACTATTATAATACCTTATTACTTCAATAAATGCAGCACCATTGCTTCTTTGCCTTTTGCGTGCATTACAGTGTTGCTGAGCCAGCAGGCATTATACTTATATACAGTTCCATTGATTTAAATTGAGTAAGACCAAAACAACTTTGCAACTGGCAATCCAGGCATAAAAAAAAGTGGAGAATATGGATTGCAAATTAAAATTAATTTCTAGATATGAAGTTCAAAACTAAGATAGATGTGCTAAAGAGGGAAACAGAAGATCAGACTACTATAAAGAAATTCCTCATCCCAGATGAAGATGGGACACTGTTCTCATCTGCTTCAGATTTTAAAGAAGCATTTTTATTATCTCGAGCATCATATTTGGAAAAAGATGACAATTAGGGAGACCAAGGAATTAGCAAATACAAAAATCCAAGCAAATTCATATTCATTGCTCTTTGACAGAGTAAAATTAATTTTTATCTACAGGGAGTATATCAATTTAAGGATAATCTGGGGGAAAAAAATTAATGGGGAGGTATAAGACCTCTGACTAGACTCTCCTTCATTCCAGGGGATCCACAGAGTTTAAGGAAGAATGATGTGGAAAAATTGTATGGAGATTTCATTCTTTGGCTTCTTATTACGAGTTTTTCCCATCAGTGCAGGTGAAAAAATCCAGTGCAGGTTGATTAAATAATAAAACCTTCTAAATCATTTCACTTTAAACATTTTATGACTTTCTGTCTACATTGCAGCACTACAGCATCTCTGAATCTTTGTTCCACGTAATTTTTATAGTACTGGAAAGGACTGGAAAATCAGGAAGAAAATGGCCATTTACATAGAGAAAATCACTGTACTCATTTCTTCTGTTAAAGCTTTTGCGCATGTTTTATACATACAGAAATTTATAATATTAAAACTATTTACACTTATTGCAATCAAAACTGTGTGTCCATTTAAATGAACTTATTATTGTTTTAAAATGAGCAAAAGATGAAAATAGTATCAGGTTTTTCTTTTGTTTCCTAAACTGAATAGCATTCCTTGGAAAACAAACAAATATTATTGTTTAAAAAAAATTAAAAATTCAATAATGAAAACATGCCAGGGTAGTGTTTTTCAACTAAAATGGAAAGACAAAAGTTTAAGAATGTTTATAGATGCGTCTAGTTTAACAGTTTCATGTGTTGGATGTGACTTTCACAGTCTGCTGGCAGTTTGCAGGAAAGCCATCACACCTGTGACTTGGTTGTTGATTAATGAGTCTTTCAATTCATCGCTACCATCTGAA
The DNA here is from genome assembly GCF_000737465.1 of Haliaeetus leucocephalus. Lineage (NCBI taxonomy): Eukaryota > Metazoa > Chordata > Aves > Accipitriformes > Accipitridae > Haliaeetus > Haliaeetus leucocephalus. The sequence continues at coordinate 697,207 of NW_010973034.1, read as the reverse complement.
GAAGGGCCATGGCCTTTCTAAGCTTCACTGGTTTATTCGCCTTCAACTGTAGTCCTACCAAGGTATCTTCCATAAAGAAAATCACACCTGGTTAAGGCTAATGAAAACCTCAATATGTCATTTTCTAGACAAGTCAAAAAGCATGTAAAACTAGACAAAAGATGTATTCAAGCAACATGAATGCAGTTTTGTCATAACCTGTCAATCTAAAGACTAACATAAAAAAGCTTTCTTCAATGACATTTTCCAGTGTCAACTATTAGAATGACAATTCTGAATTCCCTATTTGCTACATGATGCAGGATGGATAATGGTTTCCCACTTTTCACAAAGACTAAACTTTGTTGTTAGATCCCAGAAAGAAGTTTACAGGGGAAAAAAAGAAAAAACCCAAACAGTTTTTCTGGGCCAGATTATAAGTCAGCATCAGAAACCCGCAAATCACAGTGTCTATGCAGATTTTAAACTGACTACTTGCATCACAGTACCTATTAAGAACACATGTGAAAGTGCCCAAACCTGCTGTATCTTCAAAACTGTTCCATGATTTTAAAAGTTTCAAGGCCAGTTTGACAACTGTGCCTGGGGAAGAGGCAATAAGGTCTTTGGGACTTGCCATCCTTTCTTAAGCAATTAGCTGTTGAATCAGGGCGAGCCAGGCAGGACCGAGGAAGTTCATCCAGGAAAGCTACGTGAGAAAGCCAATAACCTGTGGGAAAGCTGTAGCACCAAGAGAGAGCATTTACAGCTACGAAGGTCTGTTGCTGCACAGTAGCAGCCACCAGTCCTCACCACTTGCTTTGTGGTAGCAACAGCAAAAGTTTCAAGGTCAAGAGAAGGCATACAGCTGTTCCCCATCTCCTTCCCAGGAAAACTAATGGGCCTACCACTTTCTAAGAAGACTTGCAAGGTAATTCAAACTAACTGCACAATTAAGTGTAACTAAAGCTGAGCCACCTCCCTTTTCCTGCCACCTAGGACTGCGCACATCAACAGTTCCCACACATCACCTACTATATGGTAGCTTTGTATCCTAAAATTTAGTCAAAAGAGCTAGGTTCTACTCTTGGCTTTGCTACAGACTAGTTTTGCAGTGTAGAAGAAACCTTAAAGGTGACTTGCAGGACCAGATTTTCCATCTGCTTAACTTTGATATTAATACTTCCCCCCCTACCTTACAGGGGATTTGCATGTCTCAACTCATTACAGCTTGCAAAGAAATTGAGATCTCTGTATGGAAATTGAATTACTCTGCATTACTAGCACTTTGCTGAAAATCCCTTATCTAAAAGAAGCAGAAGGAAGAAACAACGGGTTGACGGGCAAAACAGACTTTTAGCTTGTTGGCTTGTGTCCTGTAGCCTCTTCCTTTGTAGGTGTAGCAAGAAAGCCTATGGATAAGGTCAGTAGCTAAGCCAGTGTGTACAGTCAGTACTCTGAATGCATTAATACACATTTAGAGCTTTTGTACACACTTATGATCACTATATATTTATTAAGAATGAAAACTTGGATCAGAAAGGCTCAAGAAAGAGGAAGAAGAACAGATAAGAAAATAAACATTATCTCCACTTAAGAATCCTTAGTGAGCAACAGGATGCAAGCCAGAGTTGAAAGGAACGCAAATTATTTGCGGATGAAAGGAAGTATCTATTTTTAAGGAAAGTCAGTCAGGTCATGGGATGCCAATCACCAGGTTAATTAGATAGTGACATGAAATGTCAAAGTGTCACACTTCCAAATAATTATTTGTGGTTGCAGTATACAAAAATAACTAGTTATGAAGAAAAGATATATACTTTTAAAGAAACCAATTAAATGTGAATCCTAACAATAAATGCATATATGCATTATTAACACTAATACACTGCACGCACTTAGCATTTTTTCTATCAAAACATATCAAAGGACATAAAAATGTGGACGAATGTTACCTAATTTTAAATGGGGAAACCAAGATACAGTGAGACATTATTAGAAGAATGGGTTTTAGCTCACAGGCCTATGCTCCAGCTAATAAGCTGTGCTTAACACACTTTTGAATGCAAAACATGAATCACCAATACTTTTTTTTTTACTTTTTTCTAGAGGCCAGGTTTGAGCAATGGAAAAAGCACCAAATTAGAATGAAACCTTATGTAAGCAATTTTTTAGTTGTTACTTCAAAGACAGCTGATAAATATGTACTTCCACATCTTATATAGGCAAAGGCTGCATAAAGGACTTCCAAATATTACAAAGGAGCTCACATTAACTAAAGTTAACTGGGATATGGCAGTCCCTTCCTTTTTAGCATCTTTTGTTGGAGATTGTTGTTGGAGAATACTGTTTTATTCATAGGATTCATCAACATGTCTGCAGGAGAGAGAGAGACAGCATGCTAACAACCAGAAAAGTCTAAAGTGTACTGCATATGGGAAGTCTCACCTTTAGCCTCACTTACTTGTGAAATTCATGCTACAACTGTATACATAATAGTGGCTGGAGTGGCATTCAAATAGTATGTAATACAGGGTACCGTCTTCCCTCTTGCTTACCGATCTACTTTCTGCCACCAATGCTTCAAAACTGCCAGGCAGGGAACTAAGCCTACTTCTGACAGATCCTTTAAGGTCAGAGTACAGTTTCATTAGCTATGTCAGAAGAGGATAAGCAGATGGGGGATAATCCTTATGTTGACGGATGTGACATATACCTTGTTATTGACTAACTCATTTATGGAAAAGGGTCCTTGCTTATCCAGAAAGGTCAAAATCAGATTTTCCTCAAAATCCCAGTGACATTTTTTTGGTACATCCAGCATTAGGGTCTAAACCTGACTCTGTGATCAACCAAGAGACGTGCAATAATGGATTAATACCTTACACCTGCTTCCTTTAATACAGGAACAATGGGATACTATCTTTCATAGCCTCCCATGCATTTTAGAAAGCCTGTTCTCACATGCATTATAAGGGCATCCATTATAATCTCACCAAGCAGGTGGTGATTACTGCAGTATTAATGGCATCCCAGTTCTTCACCAACACATCATTAATAGTTGACTTGTAGCCGTAACAACAATATGGATTTCCAATATCCAGCAATTTGGATACAAAAAGGTCTAGGATCATCTGCAGTTTAGAAGAAGGATTGACTAACACATCTAAAAGTACACTAGACATAACACTGGCATCCTCTGCCATGCAGATATGGTCTCTGTCTTGGCATTATGCCAGTAACTGCTCTTCCACCATTTGTTTCTCCTATGAAGAAAATTGTTAGAGAACTTCCTACCTTTTCATACCCTGGGTATTTTCACTCATTTCTCAAACTCAGGCTTTTGTAGAGTTTCATTAAAAAAAAAAAAAAAATCTTTTACAGACAACAAAGCACATGCAGTTTGCTGACATTCTTTTCAATTTCAAAACTACATAATACATTTTTCCATGTGTTGATAAACTGGATTTTAAAAGAGCATTTTCTGGATATCTAGATAATCAACAACACAATGAATATAAACATTTTCTATAAATAGTTCACCATATGGCTACCATTCTCAACAGATGGTGTCTGTGTATCCACTAGAATATACAAGAGCTATGCAGATTTTGCCCTGCAATCATTCAAAATTCTAAACAAGAATTTTTGCCTTAATTTTGGTTTTATTAAGCTTAATCAATGGCAAAACATATAATTTTTTCACCTAACTCTCGTGTGGGGAACAAATGCCACAACTATATTAACAAATTTGTTTGCAAAGGCAAGTAGACAGTCCTCACCCAATACAGTCAAAAGGATTTCAAAAAAAGAGAGACACTAGGTACAAGATAAGCTTCCACAGCATAAAGGGATCTTCTTAATCTTAGGGCAGCACCCTGCTGCCAAGGATAGTCTTTACCTTTCTAAAAAGCAGTTTCACTTGCAAACAGCCCAGTAGTTTGTCAGACAGAATGGAGTCTGGACTATGTTAAGAAAAATTCTGGCGTCCAAAGAATGTGAGTTTTTGTATATTTTGCAGCAAACATTACTAGAAAGCTGAAGTATTTTATCCAGTTTTATTAGAAAACAAACTTACTAACTTTTTATAGTTTCCTTAAAGCCACTATATAAACAATTCCAGGTTTTCTACTCTGCTTTGAGAGGCTGCTGGGCAGTTGAGAATATTTATCAAAGGAATACACGACTGGAAGTAAACCACTTGGTCTATCCTGTTTCAACTTAAAACTACTTAAGCTCATATCACTTTGCAAACACTTTCTGGAAAACTCTTCTTGAGCTACACTAGTTTATCTGTTTGAAATCATCTTTTAATTTCCAGTCTAGATGTTCTTCATGGCATTTCTTATCCACTTGAACAAATATTGGTTAACTTGTATAATTTTTCTAACTTGGTATTTTTTCTCACCTGATGCATTTATGGCAAACCAACATATCGTTGGACTCGATCTTGACGGTCTTTTCCAACCTAAATGATTCTATATTCCCCTCTCAGTTATTAAGTTGTTATGCTTCCTATTCTTAAGATCTTGTACCTGACTGTCATTGGCTTTGCCAGTCATGAGTTCTTCTTTGCCTGTCCCAGTAGCTCCTAGAGGGCTCCTGCTCGCATGCGCATCCCCACGTTGTTCCAAATAAATCACTGCTTATTGCCCTGCACTGGCACCAGTGCTCCATGAAACATCCCTGACTGCAGAGGAGGGAATCCCGGCTGCTCCTCCTCAGAATAGCAAATTACTGCAATATTGGAGAATGGCTTCACATGTTACAAAAATGTCTCAGTTGTTTCTCATAATTATAGTGAGTGGAACATAGTTATTCTCTATAGTAATGTATTCAATACACCTGAAATTCCTGTAGAACTGCAGAAGAAAGGTCACTTCTCAAACCCAGCAAAATATTAATATCTTATAACTATGTACAAATTGCTGAGATACTTCTGTGAATATAAATAATCAGAAAGTATTTAACTGATATATCAGTGTAAAGGAGAGTACATAAATTAGATGGGTAATGTATGGTACTATGCTTTGGGTTTGTGCCTCCATGTTGACAACACATCAGCTTTTTGGCTGCTGCTGAGCAGTGCTTGCACAGTGCCAGGACCTTTTCTTTTTCCTACTCTGCCCCCCCAGCAACTGGGCTGGAGGTGTGCAAGAAGCTGGGAAGGGGCACAGCCCTGCTTTCCTGGAAGTGACTGGACATCTGCCTGCTGATGGGAAGCACCGAATTAATTCCTTATTTTGCTTTGCTTACATGCACTGCTTTGCTTCACTTATTAAATTGCCTTTATCTGAACCCATGAGTTTTCTCACCTTTGCTCTTCTAGTTCTCTCCCCCATCCCATTGTGCAGCAGTGAGCAACCAGCTATATGGACATTTAGATGCTGGCCAGGGTCAACTCATCACAGTCACTAAAGTATTTTCAGATGTGAAAATATGCACTGAGATAGTGGCCAGCCAGTTAAAAAGAAGAGATCATAGTTCATACAATCAACTGCAGAAACAGCTTCAACATGCTGATTTAGCCAGACAATAACAAGTTTTCCTTCATGAACAGGACAGTGATTAAAAGCTGAGATACATGTGAATTAAACAATAACTAAAAGCACATACTCGTCTTAATGTATGTATCAGAGGTAAGGAACTCCCATTTGGTGCTGAAATAACTAAGGATGGACAAGTGAGTGCCAAGATTCGAAAAAGCAGAATGTACTGAGTAAATATGCAGGACATTTTTTAAAACTTGGATAAATCAAGTACTATAAACTAGCTGAATGTTAACGGGCTTACTATTAAAAGTTATTATTTCAAGTATAATTGAAATGTATGTTAACTTCTATTCTTGCAGCTCAAACTATACGTAAAAAAAAGAATAAGAAGTAAAACTAGAAAAGAAAGCAATCCATCTATATAACCCTTTTCTTCTGCAAGGAAAACTTCTTTACAGTTTCTAAAGGTATGAACTGTAAATAGGGATGGACATTAAGTTGTCTATGTAACTGCTTACTGCTCAACTTAATAGGCTTTTCCCGATAGTGTTCTATATCTGATAACCTTGAAATAAAATCATATCATTAATGATCCACATCTTTAATTTGAAAAATGTCCTAAACACTCTTACTTTGAGGATCATAGGAATGTGTATATTAGATTCACACGCTCACATGGAGCCAACAATGAGTAGTACACAACAATTCATTCCCTTTTTAACCAGTCCTAAAAGCCTTTTACTTTCCCCTAACCACCAACCAATTAATTTGCCTACCACTTGCTGGCTCTGGGACAATGTTCCCATAACCCCCTCCCACCTAACTCAGTCATTAACTAGGTTAGGGGAGCATTTCCCTTGTAAATGAGTCCCCTAAGAATTTTTACTTTTTTTCCCCATAAAAGAGAGAGCAGAGCATACTTATTTTACTTCATATGCAACAGACAGTATTTCTCTTTAAATATAAAAAAAAGGAAATAGACACCAATATCACTGTGAACAGGTAAAAATATTTTTGCCTGCACAGAAGTTACTGATAAAGGAAAGCTTTCACATGTGTTAAAGAAAGGAGTAATTCAAGTATTATGGCACTCCACTTTATAAACTGACGATTCTGACTCTTTTCAAGCACTGCCCTTAGTTTTGTTTAACTCATCTCGGGAGGCAAATAGTAGAAACAGAATGGGCCCATCATAAACACGAGGTCAAAATAATCACACACTCATTCAGGCTGAACCTTAACTCCTGAGCAGAAGGAAGACTGAGGTTTATGCACTTTTAGGAAGGAGCATGAAGAATCATGTAAAGACAGGGCTCACCTGAGCCACTGCAAAGCTTACTTGAGTAGCCATGAGACCAGCTAGAATGGGCCTAGCTGGTTGCAGAACATGAGCAGACATACTTTAGTTATGCTAAAAATTAAGTCACATAAAGACAAGCTGTGTTGGAGACGCTGCTCGCTATGGCAGATATTGGATTAGCAATTCTACTTAATGATCACAATGGGTTTAAACGATCTGTTGGTCTGTAAAGTAGAGTGGTTTAAATAATAAATCCATGAGCTAATCATTAATGGCTTGCATAATGTCACTTCTAGATGAGAATTTCCATATCATGTATAAGGGCAATGAATGGAGACATTTTCAAATTAGGAAGGATGACAACAATTAGGGCACTTATTAAATGGGGAAAAAAAAGATGCAACAATAGATGATATGACAAAGGCGTGAAATACAGAGAAGGACAGAGAAGGCATATACGTGACTTCTTTCTAAATTCTATAAAGAGATAAAAAAAAAAAAAAAGAAACATGTTTCAAGATATCAGAGAAGATGAAATCTCCACAAAAAATGTTCCCTCTGCAAATCACAGCAGTCCTCCCTGCTCTCTTTGGCTCATATTGATGACATCAACATGAAGGGAAGTTCAAGAACCAGCTTGAGTTTGACTTTCCAGGTGAATCTTTTTTAAAAGTGCAAACTACTTCATTTTTAATGAAGGACAAGACTTAGCAATCAGCAGGAGAACTATCAAAGAAAAAAAAATTAGCAGTGAATTGTCTCTGCCATTTAACATAAAAATGACAGCACTGGTACAGACCAAAAAGTCCATGAAGTCCCATGTTCTGTCTGGTAGTGTGTAACAGAGGACATCAAGAGAAGAATTGAATGGCTCATTTTCGCCAGCATAATTTTTTGTTCAGTTGCATTAAAATTTTGGAAAATAACAAGTTGGGTGGGGAAAGAATTAATCATAGCAAAATTAAGAAAGACTAGAAATAGACTGTATGAATATTTTGTATATGAAATGAAGAACTAAATGTTTAAGACTAGCTGCTAGAGACAAATTGAGAATATGCCATAAAAAACAAAAACATTTTTGACATGCAAATTCTCACACTTTTGAAATTGTCACTCTCATTTCTAGATAGAGAAACAGTTCAGTTTAAAAGATGAATGATATGACCATATTAGATATCATCAGGAGGATTCAGAATTAAGAAGGGAATGTTAAACTTCTTAGTTTGCAACATGTAAGTTTTCCAGTTTTCACAAGGATATAAGTGGCAAATATTTTAGAAAAAAGACCCACTTTTCCACCCACAATTTTCTGATTTTAACAAGTATCAATTCTGCATTAAATATATCTGCTTATCAATTAATCAGTTAAATTTTACAAGTAAAAAAGTGTTAAAATATTAAAATAGGTTCCATTAGTTAAAAACTATTAAGGAAACACTTTCTATTTCTAACTACACTTGTCATGCCACCAGCTGAATTTAAGATTCATTGCAACTTGAGTAAACACCCCATAAGTTCTGTGCTGTACAACTGAAATCTCCCTGAGCAGTATAGGTTTGCAAAAGTTACACATTTCTTTTTAAAGCACTGTTTAAGGGTAGTATGAACATATACTCAGGTCTCAGACAGAAAGAACATATTACGTTCTTCCAAATAGGAATTGAACACCATCTTTGTATGGATCAAATACACTAGACAATAAGTATCTCCATTTTAAAACTGCATAAATATATTTGTTTTATAAATTTCACCAGTAAAATCTTTGTGTATTGACTACTATAAAGTAAAAAAGACACCAGGGAAGCGCAATTATTTGCCAAAATCCCATTACCTGTGTCCCAGCAGCACCCTGAAGGTCATCTGATGCAGTCCCAAATAACTTGGCAGCAAGTTTGACCAATCCCAGTTCCATTCAGTAATGGTTGACTGTTGATACATGGCAAGAAGCTATTGTTAGTTATTAATCAGTGTTAATATGATCAGTAAATTAAAGCTCCAGCTGTGATATACTAACCAAGAAGGAGGGGGGTCTAGAACAAGGACTTAGACAGATGATATCAATCATGTCCACAGAAGAAGGTTTTTATTCCAATAAGACAGCAATTAATTTATAAATCCATTTGGGGATGTAGCCATTATTTATAAAAAGATAAATCAATTTTTTGAACCGTTATTCTTCCAACTGTTAATGGCATTCTGCCCAACCACTTTGTCTGAGAGCTTGACTCTTTGTTTGAAAAGCAAAATAATTGGCAACTTTTTATGTAACAGCAATTTACATTTTCTGCTGTCAGCAAAAAGTTTGTCATGAAAAACTTGGTATAGCCGGAATTCAAGATGTAACCTGTATCGTAATTAGAGTGATGGTTTACTTGTCTATTGTTTTGTAAGGCACTCCAGTCACCAGATGGTTATTATAAACAACAGTAAGTCTAGACAATATGAACAAATATAACTCCATATTGCTCATTTAATAAATAAAAGCAATCTACAATAATGGTGGGCAGACAAAAGACCACACACAACATTCTTATGTTTACAAAACAGTAACTCCTGTTGCATAATATTAATTTTCATTGTCAGTAATGGTCAAGTAGTGACTGCAATTCAACATTCTTGGGAGGAAATAATTAAAAAATTATTGTTGTAACACTAAAATAGCACTGAGTAGTTTAAAAAAAATGAAGTAAGTCAAAACAATGGAAATAAACTTAAATAAGAAGAGTAAACTATATCTTGCAGTGCATCTTCTTCTTCTTACAGACAGCACTTGGTTCTTCTGGGAGAGCAGAATCAGTGCAATTCCTCCCTTCCAAGTTTATTTTATTCCATTTCTTTTAATTTAACTTTCTCCCTAACCCTCATCTTTGGCATGCACTTAAAAGTAACGTAGAAAAATTAATGCGAAATACAGAGTAAGAAAGGGAACCAAGAGCAGCTAAAGAAAGAATAATATAGTGTGAAAGTGGGAAGTGAATGAAGCAGTAATAGTGAACATCTGATAAGAAATAAGGGAAAAAGAGTCAACTGAGAGAACAATGGGAGAAGAACACAGGGGAGGAAACAGGCAACTGTTCTATACACGGAATTAAAAATAGACAAATAAATATGGAGGAAGTACTTGTAAAATCAAGAGGTAGAAAAAGGAGAAGCTAAACAGCCAGTAGCAACAGTCATAAAACAAACAGGAAAATTTATAAGTATACCATATAGGTCCACAAACTCATCAGTTCTGTGAAAAAAATAAAGGATCAGTTTGAAAAAAGTCACTTCAGGAAAGGAAGATAATTTCTTTGTAGCATTTTTCTTCTTGATACTGTTGAGGAACTGCACAGCCTAGACTTAAGCTTATTAGACAATAGAGGAGCAGCAGCACTGGCAAAGATTGAGGTGTCAGGACAAATTGATAAAATCAAGAGCAACAAGTTACTAGGACCAGATGGTGATTATCCAAGATTTTTACAGGAATGTAAGAATGAAGTGGCTGAATTGTTAACAGAAATGACACACTTCCTAGAATGAGCTACTGAACTAGAGGGTTAGAAGGTAAGAAATTTACATATCATTAATAAAAATGCAATGCTAGAGTTGATCTCAAAATAGCAGTTCAGTGGCCTTTGTTTCCTGAGCAGTAAAATTCGTAGAAGTTACGATTGAGTATCTTGCTAAATTTGACATGACAGGGACAAATTAGCAAAACTTCAGAAAAGAAAAGTCAACCACCCTAATGTACTGCAATTTTTACATATACCAACAAACAATACATGGAATGTTTACTACAAATTATCTTTCAGAAAGCTTTTGAAATAATTCATCTTAAGAAGTCCTCTACTGAGGAAGCTAAGAGCATGTCTACACCACATAGTGTAGACATACTCTTATATTGTTATATATTATATTTTAAAATATTATAATATGTTGTGTAGTGTAACACAAACATTCTACATTTAGAGCTGAACCAGCTGTCTGGACTCACGAGCAGTATTGCCATGCCTATTCCAATTGGCTCTCCTGAGAGAAAAGTTTTAGAAAGCAATACATAATTAACTCATTGACAAAATATGTTGTGAAACCCATAGCTTGTTGGGACTTAGAATTTATAAAAGGATAAAATGTTAGTTTATGTATTAAAACCCATCTAGTTACAATAGATTTAAAGAAAATCAAGAAATTAATCATGGATTATAAACTCCTAACCTTCAGGGCAGTTGCCAACCAATAAGAAATTAATTTAAGAAGAAATATATCCTTTAAAGAAGAATAATTGTTCCTTGCCAGCGCTCTTGCAACTTCTGCAGGCATTGGTAATGACCTTCACAGGAAACCAGACACTGAGCTATAACTGACCACTATTTTACAAATAGACAGTCCCACACCACTAAATAAATGTGCAATTTTATAGTAAAGGGAACTAAATTATTTAATAATATTATTAAGGTTAGGAAATAAGTCTGTCATTGTCTAACAACAGGGTTGGCACATGGTACTTTAAGGTCCATGATCTACACTTTTTTTCCTTTTAATTTTAAGATATTTTTCCATATTCAGGTAATAGACTTTATGCCAAAAGTTTACAAAATCCTAGAGCAATTTGATATGAACTATCCCTTGTCATCTGTTGATTAATAGAGCACTGCAAACCTGCATGTAGTAGAATTCTGCCCTGAGTTGTCACTACTTGAAGGTCTTATTCTACCACACTATTAATGAATTGAGAATTGAGGCATGGTAAACTATTTTCTGCATTTCAAATTGGAGTAAGTGATTCTGTAGCCCCTGAAATTCTATCAATTTAAGATACACATAAAGGCACTAGTGGAACAAAAAAAGATACTTTAAAAGCATATTCCTCTGGAGTGAGAAGCCTTGTGAAATTGGTATCAATCTCCCTTTTCAGGATATTAACACTTTTATTGCAACATGACAATGATTAAGCATTCATTAGACAAGTAAGGAAAAAAAACCCCAAACCAAAAAACACAAAACAGATCTATTTCACAGCAATACAAATGGTGAAATAGTCCAAAATGTTCAAAACTGGGAAAGGAGATTATATTATTTAAAAGCAGAGTTGTACTGAAAAGGGATGTCTTTCTACCACAAGTCTGTAAAGTGAATTTCATGCCACTGTAATACCATTTCTTTTGAATATTTGAAATTGAAGGGTGAATCAAAACTGTAGATGATAGAGTAGGAAGACTTGAGAAAAGATGGTGTAAGATTTTTTAAGTGTTCAAGTGCTATCAGAAACTACATACCATTTTGTGTAATGAAATGGTCATGTGGTGCTCTGGCAGAGATTTAGGCAACTAGATCTATTTTCTTTAACTGTTACATTATCAGGAATCTAATTTCTATAAGTAAATGATAAACCTTTACAAATCACTAACATGGCTTAATGAAAAAACAGAGACATGGATGCTTTCATTTTTTTGTGTTTTTTCCCCTGCTTATTCTCACTGTTCTGTTAAATTTCTGTATTTCCAAAGCATCCTTTACTGTTCAACGTTTCTGTGAAAGACTTATCAGGAAGATTCTAAATGTGCACTTGGAGTTTTGCCATGATTTTTCAAAGGACTAAGACTGGCCCTATGTAACATTACACAGATGTAATAAGTGTCATTGGTCCTGATGGGCTTTCCTTCACTATACTGAACTAACACAGAAGGTCTAAATAATACAAATTACTCTTACATGCTATAATTCTGATAAAAGAAAAAGAAAATAATGGCTTTTTGAACTTTATGCTACTGTAGAGGGTGCCCTCATTAGATTCACAAGTAATAATATTCCTTTCCACTTCATCAAATGTGAACATATGTAAATAATTCCATTTTCATAATTTCAGTCTCTGTCATTATCATGCTCATAACAAGAGTGACAAATAAAAGTTATACTATAATCAAGGTTTCAGATTTTCACAAACCTGATTAAACACTTTTGCACAAGATTGTCTGTACACCTGGAAAGGGTTGAAGACAGGCTGCTCTTCTCTGCCCTTCAGTGTCAAAGGCAGGCATTGACTGGACGTAACACCATCTTCAGATGAATTCTCACAAGTCAGCTGCTCTTTTAAATATTCCTTGTAGAAGAAAAAACAACCACAAAACAGTATATGCCACCTAGCTTTCTAAGTGAAATTTGCCCTAATTTCAATCACACAGTGTGCTTTATAGAAGTTCCTTATCTTAAAGGAATAAGTAATCTCTTACAAAGTAGAAACCTTTTTAAGAGTAACACCATTTTACAACAAACAATAAGTAACATCCATGAATGTTCATCCAACCGAAGCAAATCAGAATAATCTAAGCTATTGTTTTGAAATTGTCATCAAATTATGTGTATCAGTTCTCATTTAATATATATATATATTAGGTGTATGTGGAAATGAAAAACAGATGTTTTCTATGAGCTGTTGGAATGTAAGATGGCTATTATACGATTTATTTTACATGATAAACTATACATGAACATTGAAAGTTATTTTTTGGACAGCATTAAATAGTTACTACGTGACTATAAATTAATTGTTTGATGAACATGTTCAAACCAGTTGTTTAAACACAGGAAATAAATATTCTCCCACTATTCAAAGCTATTTTTAATTGTTGAAGCATTCAAAGACTATAAGTCATTTAGGATTTACATGGCAATTTTAGAAACTATACTGCAACAGACGCACGATTATTTTGGCCACAATCTTTTCTGTTTTCACTTCTTAAACTACTATGTAAATAAATCATCATTGCATGCCAATAAAGTGTTTTGATTAAATAGAACCATTTTACAAAGAGTTAGATAATGAAACACTTACAGACCTATTTGCTAGAAGGACTACTGTGATTAAACAGTTTATTGTTATTAAAATGAAGTCCATAATGATAGGATTGCCATAACATTGAGCAAGTACTCAAGGTGAGTCTTCATTAAGATGGGTGTATGCAAATGCTCCCCTTACTTTCCAGTACTACCAAGACGATAAAAATTTTCAGACACAGCTGAGGGAATATGTAAACTACCTGCCAAGGCACCCTGTGCTCCTCAGGGGGTCTTCCTAAGAGAATAATTTCGTCATCAGTTTAAACCAATCCAACTGTGGTCTGGCCCGAAAGGCACAAGTTTCCCTCCCAGTCCACATAGACCATAGCTGTTTCTCCCTTGCATTGGCACCAGCATATGTTGTGAAATCAGCCAGAAAAAAGAAAGGTTTCAGCCAGATAAACAAGCCACACAATTTCTAGTACTAGTACAAAGGGGGGCCTAGGAGTGGGAAAGCACAAGGGCAAAAGAAAGAGCAGGACTGTCTCTCTCTGCTGGTTGCAGCCAATTGTCATGATTGCCCAAGACAATCACAAAATCATCTAAGTGTATTAAAAAAAAAGGAAAGAAAAAGAGGCAGAGTTTTTTTGGATTAAACAACAGCATAACCCAGCTGTAAAAACATACCCTAAGTCTCTTAACTATATTTTCTCAGCCTACAAAAATGTTTGGGTTTTTTTCCCATTCATTCATGACTTCATGCCATACCAAAGATTTTGAAGTCGTGGTGAAGGGCTATTTCTATATGTTTACTGATTTTTCATGTCTGTACTGCCTTCCATGCACACATTTTCACAAAATCTGTAGACGGCTCTAAAGCAACCCTGCACTCTCGGTATCACAGAGCCACAAGAAGCAGATTCTGTTGGTTTTTTTAGCAGAGTAATTGGAAATCGCTGTCCATGCTTCCTAGGGTTTGAACATTTTGCGTGGTATACAGCTCACCTCCCAGTACAGACATTTTTCTGTCTTCAGAATACTGTGGATTTATGTTTTGACAAAGAGACTTATTCAACACTGTAAATGCATTACTTTAGGAACTCATTTAGTACAGTACATATTGTAGACCCTGAAAGGGTCATGTTTCAAAAATGTGAAAATAGATGGAAATGAAATCATGTTTGTAAACATGTGAGCTATATCCTTACTGTCATTGACTGGGCATGAAACCAAGTAGACAGAATATTATTGAGCCTGACAGCTCAGGAGACTTGATTTCTCTTTGGTATCCATTAGTCAAAAATTCTTTTAAAAATTATTATTCTTTCTGATAAATACATAAAGGACTGTAGGCTGTTTTGTCTTCTACAGTATCTATTACAGATCTTTACAGCATCATAGCTCTATTTCTAAATACAGCTTCCAAGAATCCATATCCCTTTTCACCCAATTTTCTAAGGAAAATTATTAAGAACAACAATTTTCTGTCTCATCATTTTGTTCTGTATTCACATGCAATTATTAAGCAGTGTAGCATAAAGATCTCCAACTAATTTTAGGAACACGGTCCCTTGATAGTCCAAGGAGTCTCCAAACAAAAGGATGGACCTTTGAACAGACAACTCTATTTCTTGGTAGTCAGGCACATTAAACAATCTAAGTTATGAAAAATAATATTGAAAAGTGCATTATCATAATACCATGCTAAGCATTAAAATGTTTTGTAACGGTTTCAAAGGCAATTTGAAGTAACACGGTTAAGTCCTTCTGTGAGTCAAGCTGGCCACAATTTTTTTTTTCTTTTTTTTCTTTTTAAAAACAAGACAGTTTTTTCCACTGAGAAATGTTCTATATTTAACAAAGTTCTTACTAGCTGCAGAAATTCAAGAAGAGACACCTGGGATGTGGAAAGTCAGGCTAAAGTCCCTCTTCCACCTAATTCTCTTAGCCTCTTACCTCCTATTGGAGCTGCTCCACTTTGTATAAATAACCGAATATTCACAGGAGTCAGATCTTGGATCAGGGTCTCCACAACCCAATATGGGCATTCTACCCCTTCAGCTAGAGTATGATTCTATTTTTGACCCTAGAAGTTACAGAATGGATTATTACAGCAATTTCTACAAGGTGAAACAACTCCAACAGGGGAAAAGGACGGAGTTCCACGCCGGTAGCTAATGGTCTAGCGGTTTCGGGAGTTAGTTCAGATATGGGAGATGCAGATTCAATTCCCTGGTCTAAACCAGGCAGAATGAAGATTTGAGCCTGCATATCCTGTCCCCTAGGTGACTGCCCTAACTACTGGATTATATGCTATTTTTGGAGGTCTTGCTCATCATCTTTTTCTCACTCCGTTATAGTTAGAGTAATCCTGAATGTGCTCCAGGTGAAAAGGTTTTGTTTGAACTGTATTACAGTAATAATTTTCACTTCACTTCCTGAACCATTTAATTGTTTGAGATGAAACTTGAAAAGATCCTGTATTGTATTAATATTAGGTTGCCATCTCTACATACAAGCTTACATTGCTTCTAAAGCTTCCAAATGCAGATGCATAAAGGTTGCTTTTAAGCCTATACTTAGGAACTAAACAGCTGATGTGATTTTCAGAAGCACAGTGCCAGTACTGAGCTGCTCTCTATTGCCTTCATACAGACATAGCTGCCTAATTGTTTTTTTGCTTTCATTTTTTTTAAAACGAAAAATCTTGGCCTATGCCTATATTTGCATTATTTTGCATTTTATTATAAACATTTCTGTACACTTGCAATGATCTTAACAGCACCTGCTTATGCATTCAAGGAATAGTAATTTAGTAATTAAAGCTAATAAACAGAACTTTCTTAATTAAGCTGTGTAGATCTGTGTTATCATACAATTTAAGCAAACCTGTGTTTATTTCAGTGTATAAAATCAGAATGCTTTTGGTAACTTGGGGCAATTTAGTACAGCCTTAGAAATAATGAGATAATTCTTTTACATTGCTCAAATTCCATGTGCAGCAAACAAATCTGAATTTGTTTACTGTAATTTCAAAAGCACTTTAACTGAACAGAGTTATCTAGATTAAGTAAGGTTTTCACGTGGATACATTTACTTCCTCAGTACAGCCCTAGGGTTTGTTTGTTTGTTTGTTTTTTAAATCAGGAGAATTGATTCACCACATTTAATTTTACTTCCTGTAACAGTCAATTTTCAACAGCCTTGCTGATTTTTTTTTTAATTTTTTTTTTTACTGTGTTCAAACTACTAAAATGGGTCTACAATATGAATCTGAAGGAAGTTTATGAGCCATACTACTGTTTAAGTACATAAATAAAGTCGACATTGTTTCCCATAAAGTAATCTTTTCTGTACAAATGCAGAAAAGCCTAAACTGAATAGATTCTATTACAATACAATATAGGTTTTCATATTGACTTTAAGAAGCATTATCACCTCCTTGACTAACCCTTAGCTGCCAGCAGACGCTGCCTCAGGCCAGTACACACCTAATTGCTCGGTAAAAAGGCCGTTTCCCTACCTCATTGAGCCGGATGATGTGATAAATTTGCCTCAGGTACTCGCTGCCACCTGGTTTGTGGCAGATATCCAGGACCATCATGTTTATTTTCTGCTCAGTGAATCCAAGTGCAATACCTCCTTCCTCTAACGTTGCACCTTCTACTGTGACTGAGGCACTAGAATATAGAAAAGATACAAATATTCTTAAGTTCAATTTTTAAAAATAAAAATATTAATACAAAGTCAGCTAAAACTGCATGTTAAAAAAACCTTATAAAGATTTGACTTGCACAAAACAAATGTTGCTGTATATACAGCTCATAAGCCTTTATACAAATACATAGTAAATGCTAAATAACATTTTTATTATACAAATTTTAATTATTTTAATCTGAAAGATGAAAACATAAAACGTTCTTTACTCTAAGGACATACAAGCACCAAATATTTTTTTATTTTCTTTTCCACTAGAGAAGTATCTTTGCTACTAGAAGTGGCATTTGCATTCGATCTTTTGTACATTTTTCTTTGCCTGTCGCTGCACATATTAAAGCCTAATTAACATGTCAGAAAGGTAGCCATTACTCTAAGTATAGGTTAGAAGTTTTAAATTGAAGTCTTTTTCTTCCCACTGGGATGGTGGTAACCATTTCAAAGGTACCTATTTGCCACTTGTTGCACTTTTTGCCCTGTACTGTTCCTTGTTTTTCTTCTTAGAAGTATTTGTGTGAAGCTGCTGCAGAAAAAATCTGAAGGTTACAGGCCCAAATGACTAGAAAAATGTGCATTCAAAACTCTGACCATTGTTAGACTGCTCTCTCTGTATACAGACATAAGTTACCAGCTCTGTACTTGCTTAGTACTGTACATCGATAAAGTATTAAGAAAAAAGTACTAAAACTAATTCTTTTCCTCAAACATTAGAGCTGCAACACAGATATGTGTTGGCACCTCGACACAGACGTCGAGAACTTGAAAGACCAACAGAATATATCATCTCTTCTATAGTCATTACTGGATTAATTTAAAATATACCAAAGAAGCATTCTGATTTAAAAGACACCAATATTTTAATTTAGAACTAAAACTAAAAAAACCCAAAATACCTTGGTACAGTCAGCTGTAAGTTGCAGTTTACTGTTGAAAGTGTGCCATGATTACAAAGTTAGTTCTGCTGAAAGTTGCTGTTTGACCTGCAGGCTCACTTAAATGCTACACAGCTGCTGGACATTAAAGCTGATATTGCTTCCACATGCAGCTTCAGAACATCCTACAGAGCAAATAGTTTCAAAATACAAACTATAATTTTGTTCTTTGCTGAATGGAAGTAAGTGATACTCTGTTATTATGGTGTATTTTACAGAAAAGCTTCAAAGAAATTGATCTTTAAAATTAAAGCACACTTAAGGCTGATCTTTCGATGCCACATAGATACAACCTGAATTTCTTGTCAAACTTCTTAGCGACTGACATTGAAAAAGTTGAGGACCTCTGACAAAGGAGTGTATCAGTGTCAGTGACCAAATTGTATCCTTCCCTGTCCGTCACTGTGCAGGTGAAGCAGATGATTGGATTCAGTCAGTGCTATGATTAATGAGTTCCTCTCTGGATTTGGGACTGCCTATCAATCATGTCATTAGGAAGAATGTGCCCTGAAAGAGGCAGACCTCAGCCAAGGAATAACTGCATTCATCTTAATCTGTATATGCACCCAGCCAGCCAAGTCAGGGTCACCATGATGAAAAACAATAATCTTCAACTCAACAAATTACTTTGCAAAGACAGACATTTCTTTTCTTCTCGGGATGCGTGTTCTTCAGAATCTAACGTGACTGTTTACAGCTCTGGTGCTACCATAAAGTGAAGGTTATTTTAATGAATAGTAATGCTTTCAGGCAGTACATAAGACAGGCAACGCATGCAACTGCCACTTTCTGAACCTTTCACTGAGGATTTTTTTTATTATTTAATTTTCCTACAAACTAAGTTAAATTTGTATGCCACAGTGGAAGAACCTATATAATGTTTAGACTTTTTATGTAGCTAGCAGTCCTTATAACAATACCATAACACAAAATCAAGCAAGATTTTCGCTTATAAAAAAATAGTGCACTTCAAAGATGTTTTCACAACTGTGTAGGTGAATCCTAAATAAGTTTTTGAATTTTTATGGTTTTTATTTTCTTCCATACACTGTATCTATTAAAAGTCTATAAACATTTATAAATATGAATATATATATAAATGCATATACATACATTTACCCCAAAATCATTTAATTATGAAAAGGTTACACAGAACATAATTTTACACCAACTTAGATTTTCAACTATAACCATTCCCATTTCAAACAAATCACGTAAACATCACAAGTCTCCTCTTGAAAGATCTGGTTTTAAGGTTAGTGGTTATGTGAGCATTACTTACATTGATATTTTAATTTCAACTTTAATATATGAGTTTTATAATTTGCATTTATAATAATATCTCTACATTGCATATCACAGCTATTTATTAACTAGATTATTTTTTTCTCAGAAATTGACTCATGATATTTGCATATAGAATGAAAAAATAACATTTATGCTAGACTTCTATTGCAGAAATTCCACTGAAGTCAGGGGACTTAGTTTCATAACTATGTCATATAACTACTCACTTGGAGGGCACATAATGCATTCTTCAGTTTCTTAAGCTTAAAATTAGGACGCCTAGCCACAAACTAGTTCTCGCTTTGGTTGACACTGTATACATACAGAAAATATTTTCCCACACTCATTTCCCACAGTCTGATACCTAATGGATAATACAGCATTTCTGCGGTATGTCAGATAAGAAAATAGAGTAGTATATTAATTTAAAATTCTCAGCTTCAGAAGAAGTGCAAATACTATAGTTTTAGTTTTTAGAGGTTCTCCACAGTATTGTCTCACTCTGCGTTTGCATTATTTAAGAAACACCTATTCTCTCAGTGACATTAGAAATTGTCTTATGGAACCATTCTGTTAAGTATCAATTTATACATTATCGTTATGGCTTTTTTATTCTATGACTCTTGCAGTCACTGGCTTCTGGCTTCAATCTTTTAATCACTGGATTAGAGCTTGTAAATTAGCATTAAATGGAAATGTAAAGATTACAAAGGTCAATGTCAATGAGCGTTCATGTGACACTATTACTACTTAGTGCTACTCATGTTAACAGGATACTGTCCCTTAAAGCACTGCAGTGATTCTGACCTACAATCACTATCATCTCCTTTGTTTATGGATAGCTACTGTCAGGATAGCAATGACTGCAACCTTCAAGAATATTCATTGAAAAAACGCAATCTTACTTTCAGAAGTCAACAATTTAATTCAGTAAGTCATGTAACTCCAATAAATCTAATATTGGAAAGCTGATGAATAGTATTTTTACAGAATGCTACATGACTTCAACATTAAAACAGACTGGACTGGGAACACATTGACACGTACACAACTCCTTGAAAAATCATTATAAGGATTTAAAACACTCAGACCTTAATGTCAAATCTGCAGGGAAGGTTGATATTTCCTCAGAAAGGCACAGCAGGGTGCTCTCCTTGTTCTGTTTTGATATATCCTACTTGCCCTCAGGGTTTGTTATGTTTTAAAATGAAGTATGGTTACTTTTTAATCACAGATGAACACTGAAAGCTTTTCATAGTCTCTCTTAGTTTAATCACCATAGCAAAATTAATTTATAAATACATTGTGGTGCCTTCTAGTCAGTGTACCTGTTCACATTCTGAAAGTTACACCAACTAAATTGTCCACGGTTTTGGATCATCATGAAAATATGAAATCTCGAAGTACTATGAAGACACTCTTCCGATGAAACCATGGTTTACTGTTTCAACAATGCAATAAAGTTGCAAAAACATGCTATAAACCCATCAATATTAAGAACTAATCCATTTCATATAAGATCACTGTTCATCTGGGGTTTTTTTGTTTGGTTGTTTTTTTTTTTTTAAATTGAAAAGCCATAAACATGCATAATAATCCAGTAAAATAAACAATAGCATTTAAAAATCCTATGTTCTTACCAGTCTGTGCTCAATTTTCTAGCCTTCAGCAACTGGCTTTCAATCCAGTTTGGTCTTTGCTGTTCAATGCTTTGTATAACCTTCTGGGTCACTTGCTTAGGACCAATTCTCTGTTTTCCCATAATACTTTCTAAGCACACACGAACTAAACTGAGTTTTTCTTTGCTCCATCTGTCAAGTGTTGCACCTGTTAAAAGTTCTGCAGTATTTCCATCCTCAAATATCCGACATATAATTACAATCAAGTTCCAGACAAGCAGACCAGCTTTCTTCAATTCAGCAAAGTTTCTTGACATTTTTCTCTCAGCCAGAAAAAAGAAGTACTTAATTGGGGGAGGCAAACATGCAATCACTGTAGGTAACTTGCTGATTACAATAGATACTGCCTGAGCTGCAAGCCTTGTGAAGCCTTAAAAAAAGAAAGAAAAGATATGATTAACATTAACATTCTAGTTCTACCACAGCATGCTTCTGAATGTTGTGTGATAATTTCTAACTTTCTTTTGTACTGAAAATGGGTAAAAGGCTTAAGTACTCAACACTGTAGCTTGACTTCTGTTGTGCTTCCTCTACATAAATCCCACAAAATCTAAACAATAACATGAATTAAAAACAGAGAACCTAGAAAATTTAGAATTCAGAGTGACCCTCTTAACAATTAGTCCTGCTGTGCACAGAATAAATGAAAAAGACAACATCCAGGTATTCTGAATGGTAAAAAAGCTGTCCTCAAAATTGTAGGGTAATATTTTACCAACTTCCTAAGTGGAGCATTGCACTGTCTGATGATATTACATACATTCATAATCTTTATTTTTCTATCAATCCCTTTCTACGTTCAAACCTACAAAACTTCAGTTTATCAGCTTTCATATAAGCATTCACACTATGTAGCACTGCCTTTTAAACATTCCAGATAATAAAAGTAACTATAGAAGTAACTACAGAAAATATGCTGCTCAAAACCCAAGACATATCTAAAATGAAAAAATATACCAAAAGGTGATCAAAAATATGGAGTCAAGCCAAGATTTAAAAAAAACCACCAAAACAAAACCCAAACAAACCAAGAAAACCCCTGACTCATGGCACCTGTATTTCCAACTTGTTTAAAGAAAAAAAAAAGACAGACCTGTTCTAGGTGTCACACAGCCAGTTTAATTTGTCGCTAAGTCTGAGCCTTACCTCTCAGCTTGCATATCAGTTCAGGCTTAGTGATAGCCTAAAAGAGCCATACAAGTTCTAGATTAAAGTGATACTGCAGTAAGCACGCTGCTCCGTAAATGTGCCTCAACATGCTGAAGAGAAGATATATGGAAAGAAAGAATGGATTGATGCCCTGGCTTGCCCACAATCTACATATTCAAAACTTAATTCCAGAGTATACTACAATGATATTACTGTATTGAAAATAATCAGGTAATATTTTGGTGGCAAAAAATCTGTGGTGAAATGTTTCCAACAGTTAGCCTTTTGAAATGACGTAGGCTTTAGGCACCGTAGGCTATGAAAGTATATAAGAGAAATCATCTTTACACCCAATCACCTTGAAAACATCTCCTGTTACATATATTATTTCTCTTTCTTCAGTAACTGTTTCAACAACGAAGCAGGAAAAAATTCCATACCAGTTTCAGTGCTATTGAAACATAAATTGCTGTTTTAACGTTGGGATGAGTAAGTTGTTATCATTTCAGACAACACTGTGTATTTAAATATAAACTGTCCTGACTGAAAAGATGATAACTAAGAGAAGAACTGGTTACAGCCATTAAGGCAAGAGCATAAGCATTATGCTTTACTCTGCCTTCAGCTCCACCTTACTACTGCCAGATGCCAAAAACATTTTCACTACTATTATTATCACTACTACAATACTCATTATTTTAAAAAGCTTGTCTGTGTACGCATGGGTGTAAGCCTCAAGAAAGACGTACTGAATTCTAATGCTCAGTACTTTAAAAAAACCACAGGAAATTGTTTTCTTCATTGTCAAACTGCAATGCTTGTGAATTATAACTGTTCAATTTTGATATGTACTCATTAAAGGGGTAAGAAGCTTTTATGACAAATTTATAAAACAGTATAAATTTCACCCACATTTCCCAGATTCTTTTCTCTTCATTTCCCGAGGAGTGTAATTCCATTCCTTTGGAACCGTTTTCAGCAACCTTTCAGGAACTATTTGCTTGTGCTGGTATGTTCCATAGTTTTCTGTTGCCTCCCATGAATGCATCAAAGAAATTATCTGCTTCACTATACCCTTGACTGAATTAATCAAAGTCAACTTCAAGCATCTGATAACCTCTGGCTCCGACTCACCACAACTGGAAACTTCAGAAGGAAAAATTATTAAATATTCAGTAAGTGTAGTCATTTGTGTAACTGTTTCAGAAAGAAGTGTTTCAGAATTCTTATGGAAAGAAAAGTAAAAACATTATGATTCATAATAATGTAGACCTATTGGTCTGGTACAAATTAAAGAAAGTATAAAGCAAAACAATGTAGCATCTTGTACCATCTTAATACAGTACTGACAAAAAGTACAATTTAATTTATTTCTTTCATCCTCATTTCTCCACCAATGTATTCCTGAAAATTTAATTTAAGCTGACTGATGTCTTCCTTTTTATATGGAGTACATTTAATTACTTGTTAGACATCAATGAGGCAAACGGATATACTTATTTTTTTCTACTTCCTTGTCTTGATAGTATTAATCAAGTTGCATTTATTAAATACCCAAACTGTTATACTAGAGAATAGCAAAGGAAAAAAAGATATTTTGGAAATAAAAATGCATACAAATAATAGTCATCAACAGAGACATAGCATGTTATCAGAGATTGCATGTTGAAAATAGACCACCCTAAATACAGTTATTGACATTACAGCAAGTACCAATCTTCTCCACATTCTTAACGCCACAGAGAATTGCAGTTTCTCCATTGCCATGGAGCTGCAGTTGTCAGACAGAGTACTGCAGACGTACCAGAGATGTCTTTTGACATGTTAGGTCCTCTGCTCATACTTTTGCTTGTCTGTACTTTTTGCTGATCTAAGTTTTATTCTTCTCTGCATGGCCTTTCTGGAAGCTTCCATGCAATATTTCTGTATTTTTCTTCCTCTTACACCTTAGACTTCTACTTTTTGCAATCCAATTTTTCTCTGAGGAATACCTGAACACCTTTACCACCATTGTTTTTTGTTTTGTGATAGTCGTAATTCTATTTCCCCTCTTAAATTCTTCCATTTTCTTCCTTTCTTTTCTTTTGAGCTTTCCTGCATTTTAGCCATCACTTGCAAGATCACCCTTTCAAAACCTCACCTCTCTTTTCTGGTTGAATACTGCTTTTCCTTGGGGGCAGTGTTCCTTGCTCTAATTGTGAGGGCAGCTCTCCCTCTCCACATAAAATTAGGAGCCTGTCAGCCTGTTGACAGCAGAGTCTATATGCCCATCAGACTGTGCCTCCCTCAATAGGAGGCCTTCCTTTTCTTTTTCCACTCTCCTTTAATCGTTTCTTACTTTTAAATCATGGCAAAGGTCTGGAGCTATTAAATGCACAGAGACAAAGAACCTGTATTGGTAGAGAGCTACAGAAACTATCTGCTGCCAGCCTGCTGCTAAGACAGACACTTAAGGAAATCAGACTTCTGGTTGACCATGCTGCTCTGTAACCTCTGCTTTCTTCAAAATTTTCACCACTCCTACCATGACCTGATTGCTCAAAACACTTCAATTATACTATGATTTTGAAGTAAATTACCATCATTTCATCTGATTTATTAAGGTAAAAATAATATGCACTATGTGTCTGAAAAGTGACAAGGTTTAACATCAGATTTTAAATGCTTATTAATAAATTAAATACCTGTCATATTGTATAAGCAATTCCACAACTGCTCTTTTTCCATGTAGGTCTCAAAAGCAATGCCAAGAGATTTGGGTGATAAAGTGCAGTAAGACAATACTGTGAATATTGTTTCAATCAGAGTAGGCTCTTTGTTATTTATCTGTTCTAAGACGGAACTTTGTTCATCACGATTCAGTACTTCACTTCCTTCAAAGTAAACAAAAACATGGTTACAATAATTTCCAAGTAATTCAAGTTCACAGTAATAGATAGTATTAATCAAAACAAACTGCAAACTGTATCTGAGAAATATTTCAAACGATAAAACTACTTACAGATACTGAAAGCTGATCTTCCTCTGCATAATGACATTTGACTGTCTTCCTGAAATATATGTAGCCATTAAAAAAAAAGACTCAAGAATGTTTACAAACTATGGAATATGCCTATTTAATTCAAAATGCACCCAGTATGTAATTGGAATTTGATTATTTACTAAATATTAATCAGAATGAAATTGTACTACTACTGTAGAATCACAGTCAAAGTTATTACTGCTTAACTCCTCTTACCAATATATTAGTCATGTGAAATTATCGGACTCTATTTAGTTACATAAAATAAAATGAAGTAGCAGCTGCATACTCCCCAAAATGGGTTGGCTTTGTTTTTCAGTGTAAGATGAAATTGAGAAGAAATCAGTTCTGCAAAACAAAATCTCAGCCCTGCTAAGATAGAGATACCTATGTTTTTAAAGAAAATGAGTGATTTTCATAGAGTTGAGTGGTAACAGCTTACATAACATGTATTTCTAAATGTTTTTCATAGACATTATAAAACATTCTCCCAGATGAGATAATGATGTGTTTAAACCTCTTTGAACTAATGCAACTCAATGGCTTTGACTTGTGCTAATGCCAAAGACCTCAGCTTCCCACATAGTTGTGCAATATGCTTTTGATGTTAACAATCGTAACAAATGACCAGAGCCAGAACCAATTAAACACCTTTAATTTAAATTTCTAGTTTGCAAAACTGAAAGTTTCTGTAAAACTGATTTAGATAAAATTATACTCGAAAAAGTCATTGTTTTATGCCAGTGTGGCTGCCCTTATCTTTAGCAACCTGTGCAGGAGGAAGATGGGAGGGACTAAATTTCTAGGCTGTTTTTCTAGTGATTCAAACAGCCTTCAAAAACTACCACAGTGGAAAATTGCTGCCTTCCACCCAGCTCTGAATGACTTGAGAATATTGTAAAATTAAAAAATCTCATTTTACTCTCCTCCGAATTCCTACAATGTAATTCACACGTTATTGTAGACCATTCCATCTGGGTAGTGTGCAACCTTAATAGAAACAGCCTATAGGATGTAGAAAGCTGAAAAACAAGATCAGTGATTTCATACCTAACAAGCTGGGGTTTTTTTTACCAAGGCAGGAGACAGATCAGCAATAAGAATTTTTTTTAGTCAGCTTTTTTTCCTATGAGTTGAGTGAGCTGGCATATTTTGCTGAGACACCTTCCAATGCCAGATGCTTCTGAGTGAAGAATCAAATGGATTCCACTAATTCACTTAAACCAGCGATATGTTGTCTAATATGGATATGACAAAGAAAGAACAAAGGAAGTAGAAAAAGCAGTTCAAAAAGGAAAACCCAGTGGTACTCAAATTGTCAGACCAAAATTTGAATTGAACTTTGATTATATTACTGTAAGTTTGGTTTGTGGTTTGTTTTTTTTTTAAATTAATTTAACCAAATTCTAGGGAGGAGCGTTTGCTGAGATTTTAAATACTGTGTCAACAATCTTTGCAGAACATGATGGGAAACTGCTTTGTTTAAAGGGGCTTATGACTTGAAATTATGCCTAAATTTGCTTTGTGATCGGGCCACATGGAAAGTTTTGAGTCACAACTTACTAATAACTTTTCTTATCAACTTAGTGCTACCAATAAATTTCGATAAATAGAAAGAAGTATAAAAGAATTCTGTATGGGATTATATATATATCTTCTTATAAATTGTGTGTAATACAAGTCTTGTGCTTTTAAGCAAAGATCTTCAGGAACCCACTGGGAAACCATTCTGAGGCTAAACATAACAAGATATGTAAGCTTTCATCAGCTTTTTCTTCTCTTACCCTGATGTAAATGTTGCCCTTGTTGTAATATCTGACCCTTCAAAGCTCAGGTTGAAATGAGTTTTCTGACTAATAAACTGGCATGCATCATAGCATGATAGGAAGGTTTGGGTTGGAAGGGACCTTAAAGGATAATGTCAGCTGGTTGAAAGGCTTAGCTAGTTGATCAGTATAGCTGGTTAAATATTATGAATTAGGAGTCTACAGAAAGATATGCAGATTTCTCTTGCCTTAGAATTTTTCTTTAACGTTTATTAGCTCACCTGTCATAACATTAAATATTCATCTTAGTTTGAACTCCAATGCAGCCTTCTTGTTAATCATCACATAAGAACAGTATTTATATGATAGGCATCATAGTTATTGCCCATTGATGATTCTCTCTATATATTTCTCTTTTTTCCACTCACTGCATTTGTATATCAAAAGCTAATCTTTGAAGGGAATCTAAAGCTCCTATAGGTAGCTCAAGGGAGATGCTTCTTTTTCATTTTAGCAGGACTTACATCCATACATAAATATAGCTATATACTTATCCTAGGTACCTGTTAAAGAAAATCTGCTATTTGTTATTTCCATACAGCATAATGTTCCATACACACAGAGAATACCATAATATATTACAATATTATTAATAAATATCTTTATAAGAAAATTATGTATCTAGTGAATAACAACTACGGCCTAACCAGTCACAATGAGTCATTCTTCCTATGACAAATAATGCACTTAACTTCTTGGGATAGTACCATGTATTTTAAAAATATATCTTCAGAGAGGCAGACTTACAAGCCTAATTTATCCATATTTCTTTCTTACTGATAGAAATAACTCCCAGTAACTTGCTGACATTATCACACTCATCCACCTCTTATCTGCTACTGGTTTAGTCATGAAATGAATCTTACTGAATTTAGAAAATCTTGTTATTGACTCTAGACTTCTCATTCCCTAGTGAATCCTTACAAGACAGACAAGCTATAAACAGTTATGCTGTCTTTTTTGACCAACAGAAGTAGTCAAAATTCAAATTTATACATGCTGTTTCATTTAGGAAGAGAAACTGAGTATGGGTCAAGTTATTTCTGATACAGTTCTTTTATTTGAAAAGAGCATAAAACTTCTGCTTTCTTTATAGTTTAAATCACAGAAGCTGATGAGAATATAAAGGATGTGAAAAGGATACTATTTTGCTTGTTTATAGAACCAAATCTTTCAGCAGGCACTCTGCACTACTTGCTTCTTTGCACTATGTTTTCAGTGCTTCTTCTGTCACTGGCTTTTTTTCTATTCTTTTTCTGTATCTGTTCTGGTAGATCATTTTACTTGTCTCTCATAGAGTTGCTCCTCTCCAATGCAATCATTCTCCAGTCAGTCTTGACAGCTACAATCTATTGTAACTTTGAATATGACTTCATTTTGGCAGAAAGTCTATTATTTTAGTTTTTAATTCCAAAAGGAAATTTTAGATTGTATTACTTCTATCCTGAATGAAATGCAGATCTTAACCCTACCCATTTCAACTTGGTAAAACCCAGATAATAATATCTCCTGTATTAGCTGCTACCTGTGAATCCAATGAATCCTAAATTTGTGACAATTAAGAAGCTCAACACAAGACAAAAAGACTTTATCAAACTTGGTGTCATCTGCCCATAAATTATCAACATAGCAGCAAACTAATTCTGTGCCTTATACATCACCTATCCCATAGTATTTTACTCTCATTCAACTCCCTTTAGAATTTTTTCTCTCTAAACATTTTATTTTCAACTATCTGAGAAGAAGCTTCCATTAATGAATCTCTGCATTAATAGCTTCTGTGAAATATATCTTATCCATGTCAAATAGAAAAAATCATTACTATAAGAATACCTCCAGCAGTGATTTTATGGCATAGTATACCAAAACTGGGGCATTCTGATAGCCAAAATTTGATGAGGCAATGCTGAATTTAGTCCTATGGCCACATTACCTCCTTTGTATTACTCTATGTATTGGGATCGATACTGAACAGGTTACCCTCTTAAAATGCATTCAGTCTAGAGCTCTACTGTAGCAAGAAGTTCCTACCAGAAATGACCAGGTCTTTGTAAAGCTCTCCATATGACCATATATCACAGTCACAGAGACTATCACAGATAAATCACAGAGACCATCTTCACACTTTGTCAAGAGAAGGTATGTGATTCTCAGCAAGGCTCCATTACAGTCCACATGGAAATTCCTATCAATATTTCAGAAACTCCATAGAATCTGTTTACTGTTTTCCTTAGCTTACCACTGGAAAGTCATCAAAAGAAATAGGACATCTGATTAAGGTCCCTTTTGTATTGATCTTCCAGCTAGAAGTACATCACACCAGTAAACCCTTCTACCATTTTACCACATTGGTTATGCAAGTACAGTATCCAGTAAGTTTACTGGTCAGATAGATATTTTAAGCAGATGCCACTTCTAAAATAATTTTCTAATCTTTTGTTGTTAGGCTACCATGATACAGTTTGCGATCACTAAGAAGCTAAGAAAACTTTCAGGTGTTCAGGAGTCTGTACTCACAAGCCTCATCCTGGATGATCCACAGGTATCTGGAGGAGAGAGCTATCTCTGCACAAGCATATAAATTCTTCTAAGAGACTTACTTGTGCTCTCCTAATGAGGACAGTGTTGCAGATTAACACCCAAGTTTTGTCAAAAAACCTGCAAGACTGTATTTCCCCAAAACTGTGTGTGGTTGAACCATGGGACTAGCACAGTTACTAGTTTTTCCAGCTGCCTGGTAGACTGTGTCTCAGGATTATTAAATCCAAGGCATTATTACAAGGAAGTACAAAAATAATGACCTTCAAGTACTTGAAATAAAAGTTTTACATTGTTATACACATTTAGCCAATGCTAGGATTTTAATGGTGATGGTAATTTATTTAAGGAATGTACATTTTCTTTTGCAATAACTCACTACTGTCACTAAAAGTTCAGTCTGATTCCTAAGTGAGGTCAGTTGGTAAAGTTACCACCTTTCACTGTTTTTTTAGGGTAACTTTAAAAAAAAAATCCGTACTATTTACTTTTAAATGCCTAAAATTTAATTTGTTTAATTAAATTTCATTAAACTTAATTAAAATTTAATTAGTGCTTAAAATTTACCTTAAAATGATCCATTATACATTATGCTTGTTAAAGAGCTGCAAAGAATTGGAGTGGGGAAAAAAAAAAATCTTTCCAATCTAAAATACATTTTCAAGTCATTTCTCTTGCCAGAAATCAGTTTATAAAAGCACAGTCTTAGAAAACTCTTCATATCTATTAGTGTCTAGGGAGTTGGCTGATACTGCACCACACAGGTTTATTTTATCAGTGGAAATCCTCCCTTCCCCACCCTCTTTATGTGTGCAAGGTAAGTTAATTTCTTATTGAAGCAACTCACATTTCTTTGGGTCCAATTTCAGATTTGCAGCCTTAAACTTATCACAGAATATTTGCAAATGTTGCTATCAGTTCTTATTTCAAAGTTTCAGTGGGGACGAGGATATCATCTAGTTTTAACTGTCCAGGCTACACAATACCCTCTTCCATTAGTCTCTCAAATATGCATTGTGCAAGCCAAAAACATTAGGTGAAACTGCCAATGGCCTTGTCCTGCTGTGAAAGCAGTTTTCTTCCAGTTTATCTCCACATGCCAGTATTCACTTTAAAGGTGTGTGTAGAAAATGAAATTAAATCTCTGTAACAACTGGAGTCTCATGTACTCATTGTAATGAATAAGATTTTTTTTAAAGGAATACGTTGCTTTTTCTATTGTACATCATTAAATTGGTGCTACCATCTCTTCTACTTAAACAAAAGTATGTATGAGGCCCAAGGACTGATTGAAGGCCTCGGATGTGCCTTGTTGATAATTTCTCAGTGACCTCTTTCTTATCTGCTGTTGGTAAACGGTGAGATGTCTGGTGACTGATGAGGTTCCCTTTGGTATTAATCCTGTGTTGGGACAGTGTAATTCAGTAGAGCTATTGCTTTTTGCTTTATTATGCAAAGACAAACTCCTTGTTCCTGGAAATAAAGGCTCTCAAACAAGAAATCACAGACTGTTCTGCTGGCATGCTGTGCATTAGAGCAAGTCTAGCAGAAATTCTCAGAGTTCACTTTCACCCTTCCCGTTTTCGTATTAGCATCTGCTGGATTCAATAACTCATATTACGCAAGCACCACTTTCTTTATTCCTCTATTATTTGTTGCTTGTCAAAATAATCCATTTCTGTTTCATATCCATGGGTGATAAAGCAATTCTGGTAAAAAATTCCACCAAGAAAATTGCAAAACACTTTGTTTTGTCAGAAAATTAACAACAGTAGTGGCTACCTTCATTATTTCTCTCTGCAAAGGCACAACAAACACCCTAGACCCTTCATTCACTCAAGAACATGTCTTAGAAGAAATTTTCTGAATGTTGGACCTATACAAAACAACTCTGGGATTATATTACACTGTAATTAACTGTAATTCAATACACCTAGGTTATTTAGACTTGTAGTTTAAGTTATAAGTTTAAGTTATAAGTTTAAGTTATAAAGGTCCAATAAGCAAATCCAATTTTTCAACTATTTTTTCAAAGGTGCCTTTTACCCAGTGGCCATACTCACTGGAGACAAATAAGGGGTTTAGTTTTGGCTAGCCTGATTTATTGCCTTTAGAATTTTTGATGTGATAACTTCATATTGGAGGAGCATTTTACTTTTGATGTACATTTCATATATCATATTGCACAAAAAATGACCAAAGAAGTCCAAAAAAGTCCAAATCTTGTCGCCTCCCTGTCCAGATAGCTACAGTTACGTACATGGAGTTTCAATAGCTTCAACAAGTACGATAATGTTCTTATAATATTTAGCAACACTAAATCATGCATACATGCATTCTCCCAAAATACTCTTTCTACTAAGACAACTTTGCCAATTGCAACAGTACTCCCTACTATGATGGGGAATATAGACTATTTCTGACCTTCACCGTGGTACAACCATGTGAGAGCAACAGGAGTGCTATTAAATTAAATGCGTTTGTGTGATGCCTACTCTAAGCATCCAAAAGTATTGCTACGATACAAAAAAATGTTATCATTACCTAAAAACATCTACATACAAGCACCTCTTTACACAGAATTTTTGCCTTCTAGCATGGTTTTTAAAGGGAAAAGGAAAGACTGTAAAATAAAGTAAAATGTGAGAAGGCTTTTCCTATTAAAAAAATTTCTTATCATCTAGTTAAATAGTTTTGTTATCACTAGGGCAAATCACTCAAAAACTACGGTATGCTTAGCTTTCTATCTGTTTTCATGCATAATACTACACACTGCAAAATTTTACTGTTGATAAGTACATAATTCTGTAAGCCTTTTATCCTACTGAACAGAAGAATCTGAAACTGTCATTGCTAGTACTAAGGTATAGCTTATTAGTCCAACTTTCCTTGTACTAATACATAACAGTTCACATAATTAAAAAAAAAAAAAGCTTATACAGCATCAGAAAGCTGCTGTATAGGAGAAGGAATAAGGCATACAATAATTTTATCATTAGATAATTAATCATATTGAAATTAAGTTAGAAGATAGGGATCATCACAGGTTTCAACTTTATCTAAACTGAAAGTTTATTCATACCAATATTGTAATTATATTAATAAAGTCTGTGTAAATAGCACATTTTCTAATCCAAAGTAGCATATATTTCCCTGAAGCTCAAGAGGTTGGTCAGTCAACAGATGAATACATTCTGTCACTTAATACCTGTGATAATTTAAGCAGCTAGTAAAATTCAATACTGGATAGCACTAGGGTAAGAATATGATCCTGATCAAACATTTGTCAGTCTTTGTAAAAGATGACAGGTATTTGAATAGGCAAGTGGATGCAGTGCAGCTCTCAATAAGATGCATGACAGAAGTGGAAGCAATGTTGTACCCCTGACAAATGTTAGACCACTTTAAAATGACAGAACTAAATTATGTTGTATCTTACATTATGTGGACGTAATAGGTTTTTTTGGTAAGTAGGGAGAATTCTTTTGCTGAAGAAAGATAGAAACTGAGACTCTCATTCACTATTACAGTAAAATTATGTCAAACAGTTGATTATATATATAATGAGGAAGCATATAAATGTACTTCTAGAATGGCCTACAGTGGCAAACATATAATAACCTAAAAAAAACCTCTAAGAAGCTTTTCACTGTTGAAACATAATTTTGAAAGTGATCTTTCAGACTACTGATGCACTCTTTTAAAAATCTGTGTAAACCAGTTGTGGCATCAAAGCTCTGTTAAGCTAAAATTCATTTTGACTCCTTTGCATTTATGATAGCAGCCTATTTTATCAAACTGTATTCGGCTTTGAAACTATGAATACTAACATAGACTGCAAAACATTAAACACTGCAAAACATTCAAAAAGTGATGATTTTTCCTTATCTGTTCAAGAAGCGTCCTACTGATAAGTGAATGGCTACTGACACCCCCAAAAAATGGTTGACAGCCTTGCTTCAGTATTTACGTAGTTAAAAATGAATTTGTGTTCTCACTGATGTTCTTATAAGGATTGACAGTATAAGTACTTACTTGAACTTCTCAGTAAAATTTTCACTAACAGACAGTCATGATGTAGCAATGTTTCCAAAAGCAAGTTCAAATTACAGTACGGCTGGGATAACAGCAGTTTCAGCTGACCCTGGGCTGTCATTTCTTTGGCTGATGGAGTCCTTTCAAAATGTAAGATAAAGACAGAATAATGTAGTTAATTTATCTATGAAATTAATATCCTTAAAGTGCAGATGTAATGCTAACTCCCTTAAATGTCAATTCCTCCCAGATTACTCTGAAAACGCTTTCATGCTTGCTTACTTTAAGGCAGCTCAGGGAAGGAATTACATTTAATCTCAACTAGCTAAAAGCAAATTAACATTTGGTAGTCTGCCAAAGTTATAACTGATACAAAGCAACCTCACTTATCTCTTCCATGGAACCATGTTTGCCTTGTTCTACCAGGCAAAAAGGGTTTTTTTTCTGTGCTTGAATAAATTTAAGGCTACTATTCTTCAGTTCACTATTACATTAATTGTTTAGTAAGAGCTCTGAAGTGTCCTTGATGAACTATATGAAGCTGTTAATTAAAAAACAGAGAGAATGCTCAAAGGGGCTGCAAGATTCCACATTAGGTTGACCAATTCTTACACGTCCTGAAAAATCCACCTGAAATATTAGACTGGTTGGATAACTACTTTGCCAGCAGGGAAAAGTGAGAAAGCATAGTACAAATGCATTAGCTTTTAAGGACATTGCAGTTTGTTTTCTGTTTGCAGTTTCCATGTTCGACAAAAGTATAGGTTTCCAAACAAAAATATCCCAGGGCTTCCTCTGAACTCAGCCGATGACCCAACACCAGCTGTTGAACTCACACTGGAACAATTAAATTAAAAAAAAAAAATAAATGGAAAAATCTTGTCCTGCAAGATGTCTGTCACCTGTTGTATTTACTATTTTCTTCTTCTTGAAACATTTTTAAAAAGAAGTTTTCAAAATTGGGTTGTGAGTAATTTTTTTCCTTGAAAGCTTAATTTTTCATTATTATGAAGGTTTTAAAATTAAATTTCAACTGATGTTTAGCCATTGTGTTCATTCATTTTGGCTACAAGTTTATACAACACTAGTTGCTAACACTGAAAGTTTATGCACTGCATATGTAAACTTTTATGCACATAAATTTTACATGCACCAGTGTAAAAACTACATATGCACTGATGCGTTAACAATGCAGGCATAAACATTATCTGCCAGTACACAAACAACACCTTCAGCATAAGTTAAAGCCTTCTTCATCATGAGCTACATTTTCCTGTCAGACTAGAGAAGGATTTATATGCCTCTGCACATATACTTTATGTGCCATTTACACAAAACTATTGGGACAGAGCTAAAAGGGGTTCATGTGGCTGTTCTAATGGAGGGGAACTGCTCTGTTACGTTGCACACTTCTACGGCCATCTGACTTGGACAAGTGTGCCACCACCCAACCCTGCTTGTGCGCACACATGAAAAAAACCCGAGAGATGACTGCACAAAGACTTTGCTCTTCCATCAAGGTTGCACTACAGACAATATACCTAATACAGAACTGCAACTCCTGGAAGCGAAAATGCCAGCTGATACACTCCTCCGGCTTAGTCTCTCACACGTATGTATGTTCCCATTACCAGAAAAGCAGTATGCCACGTATCCTGCAGGGCAACCTTGAAGTAACCTAAGGAAACCAAACTTCCAAAACCCCAGTTCCCAGCAGGACCTTTACATCGCACTATCATGTCAAAACTTCACAGTTAATACTGTAATAGTCATTTTAGTAAAGGAGGATTTTATACACCTCAGGCTTTGGGATTTTAACAGTAAAGCAAATAAATACCTGTGAGTCGATAAGCAATCTATGTGCCATGAAAACTTTTGCAAAGCTTTTGTGATTTTCATTTGGTACATTATACATATAATCGTTCATAATGTAGCACTGGCTCAACAATTATATTTTTGCATATAAGCACATAGTGGATTCTAATATTTATCAAAAATACATACACATATACATTTAAATCTTGATAGAACTTGCAGCCAAAATAACTTTTCCATATTTAAAACACATACTGCATTCAAACTTTCAACATTAGGGCTTGGCATTCTTAATAGTATTATCTTAATTTCTGTGTGTTCAAGATTACTTATATATATATATATAAAAACTCTAATGCACATTAAGAACTAATTAGTAGTTCGTAATTAAAGTTTAAATTAAAACAATTACTGTATTCACACTAGAATTAGTCCTGTGGCTTAGAGCAAACTCAACACTTCACTAATTCAGTCAAAATATATGGACCAGTTTCATTTTGTTTCTCCCTTGAATGCCACATTATCATATGTAATAAGGTCACTCATTGCCTTCAAACTATAAAAAAAGGGACAATTTTGGTCAATTAAATTTATGAAGGATAATATTTTAAATGACTTTAGAAATAAATGCCATTTTTAGAATATTTGAGTTGAAATAAAACTTGTCTGTCATTGACCAGATGGGAAGTTATCATGTTGTAATATACACCAGTTCTTGGCTCTTTAAGCCTCTTGCAAATTGAAATGTACAATGGTGTGACTCACTTGGAGGAAAAATAAAATATAGCAGACATTCCCTACAGCCATGAAGCTAGCACCAATAAATGCACTGAGAAGTTTTGTAACGTGCATATGGAGAGGCATATGTTCTCCCATCCTTGTAGCTCAGTACTAGTGAAAATAAGACTAGCCTCATAAAAAGTGACAAAAGGTGAAGTACATATAAATATCACACATATAAATGTTCAGTTTTGTACAGTAAAAGAAAAAAAAACCCGAAGTCTGATTTGCAAATGGTATGATTATAAACCCCAAATGAAGCAAAGAATAAACAATTGCCACTAAAGGCACTGTAATATAAATTATCAGTAATTAGTTTGATAACCAACTATGTTATTTTGGTTAGTATCCAAGAAAGAAAAAAAGAAAACCTCAAATGATAAGTTCAAGATTTTATAAGGCAAATAAAATTAATGCTAATTCATGTTAACAACATTGACAAAGAAGCTGAAGTCAAGTAGATAAAAGAAAACAGATCATAGCCATTTTTAGGCATGAAAAATAAGTAGTTAAATAGTGAAATTGTACATGAAATAATTTCAGAAACTAGCAAAAATTTCTCCTGAATCAAGCTTAGGAAGAGCAAATACTTAATATGTACCTTTATGTCAGGTTAGAGTCTTCAGTTAAAAATTAGGTGGCCACAGGTGGGAGGTGTACAATGGCCTGTGCTTCCAATTTTGTTATGGGCAGTGAATATATATTTTTATTAGATGTAAGAAGTGAAAACATAAAACAATCAAGGAAGAATTAGGATGCTCTAAAAAATAGTTTTCTACAATACTTAAGCATTATGTGTCTTGTTAATACTCTAAATGACATATTTCAAGAAAGAAAAGCTTCCACGATATAAATATACAGTGTAAAACCAGTAACAAAATTAGAACACCTCAGAATATGTCCCTCAAATTACTTCATTACATACAGGGTCTTTCACTGTTTTTTGTGAGCAGCTGAAAGGTGTGTTGTTAAATGTAAACATTAAATATTTTACCAGCATAGTTCGCTCACTATCACCAGGACAGTACACGTGGCTTTATGTCTATGGAGCGTCCTCACACAGGTACACTAACTATATCTTCTCAGACATGTGCTTTCTTTTAGACTCCTCATTTTCCCATTTGGTGGTCAAGAAGTTGTATGTTTTCTCACCTTTCATCCAGGGAAAATATGTAAATGCTGGAAAGCTCTGGAATAGTTTTCTGCTGTTTATTCAAGAAAAATCTGTCCTAAATAGTATCTGTAAAATCCTGATTCCACCTCAAAAAATAGAAATATGTCAGACTGAAAAGGTATCAGCATTTCCTTTACATACTTTCACGCAGCAGAGGGTACTCACTTGTGAAGGCATCTTCCAAAACTTGTAATTCACAGTATAATTTAAATTTTAAGTACTGGCCTTGGATTAGGGCATCAAAAAGCTTATAATTTTTTCTACAATGAGTCCTTAATGGAGCATAAATTTTCCCAGAAATAGAGTAGATCCCTTTTTAAGTGATCATGCAGTCATTCCCTCTCCTATATTCCCCCTTCTCCTCTCCTTTCTCTCCACCCATGCATAACTTAAAAAGCCACTGACAAATTTCCTTGAAGCTCAATTGAGAGGTAAAAACACACGATCTTTCAAGCTTCAGAAAAACTTAAATTACTATTTCAAGCAGGGAAAAGGACACAATCTGATTTCAACAGTTATTCACTCCGTTTAGCATTTTGATTAGCCAACCACACAACTTTGACTCAGTCACAGATCTGTTGCCTCCTGTTCAGCAGGTATCACAGGCACCAGGGAAGGAGGTAACAGTACTGCTGACATGTAGTTGGGAGTGAAGGCGATGGAGAGAATTCAGCACCTTTTGCGTAGTATGGGGTAAAATCATAGGGAAGATATTGTGATGTACAAGGTACAAGATACTGTGTGTACAAGGTAAGAGGTAATAAATCCATGGCACATTGGTCATCAATAGGTCACCATAGGTCACCACTCATATGGTAACGTATTCCTCCAAAATATAAAAATACTTTCTCGGACAACACAATAACAACTCACAAAAGCATCTTTTCAAGAAAATGGAGAGTGAAAATCTCTCAGGAAATAACTTCTGAAGAGGAGGAGGAGGTGAAGGGGTTAGGAGAGGATCTACACTGGTGTGGGAGTGCTTCAGGTTCAAAATTAGAAAGGGAATGACAGCACAGCTGGTAGCATATGTCTCATATGTAACTTGTCATTATATGCAGTGACACAGAAAAAGAAATTAAGCTTTTGCCTCTAATCATGCAGTAATCTCCAAAAAAATCAACTACTATCAAGCAACGTATTTTTCAATGAGTTATTTATATATCAAACCTTTTTTCTAACCAGCAGTTATAAACAGAGGCATACATTCTTTATCTCCCCCTTAATTATAAGTCTTTCAAAACAGCAAGTGTGCTCAACTACATTATTGTCAAGAGCTATATACTCTTTAATTAAAGCAAGAAAACCTTACAGATAATTCAGATATCAAACATAATGAATATACTAGCAAAAAGCTACACAGTGCACTGCTTTCAGCACAACCTTTCTTACAGACTCTTAAAGTTTAAAGATTAGGGAAATCTGAAATGAATTTTTAAATGTTTCTATTTTTTTTTAATGAGAATATTAATTAGACATTTATTCAGATATACTCTTTTCAAAATGTAGCAGTATTTGATTAATATTGACTACCTGGTGATTCTTTAAAACAATCAACTTTTGATACTCACTTCAGTAAGGAAGAACAGGATGATGGTATGCAAAATAACCAGTGTAATGGATGATAAAAGACTTTTGAAAAATCTTGAGGAAGATGTTTATCAGAATTGTTCAGAAATGACCTGAAAGAAACCAAATATTTCTGAATTACATTAAAGACTGAAAATTCCTTTGGATCACTAGTACTAAATATATATAAAGAGAAGACAGAAAATCCCTTAAGATAAATAGTACTAATATATGTATGCATACATATAATTGCAAATTTATTTATGTACTGTTAAAAATATCATTCTATATCTTATTTACTTTCACTCTTTGAAACTTGGTATATAGCACTGTTAGTAGTTAAAGCAGGTTTCTTCTTATTTTTACTCCTATATAGCATGTTTTCAAACTATGTTTGAAAATGCATTGAATAAGCAAATTGCTCTTCAGTCATTTATTTCTATAGGTCTTATCTTTCTGCATAATACATGCATCATATTATCAATAATTTTATCATAATCAAAAGTAAAATATCTTTTGAAATGATAATGGCTCTCTTTTGAATAACATGCAAGTACCTATAGGCTTTGGATTAAACTGACTCAAAAAATTTGAACCAGAAGCTTGGACCTTCACTGGCTTGTGAGAAATAGAATACTGGTTGAAAAAAAGGGTGTTTTCAAATATAAGGACTGGTGAAGAATTAGATAAGCTAGTTTTATGTCACTCTTGCATTACTTCTCTTACCCAAAGGATGTGAGAGGCAAAAATCAGATGTGTCCAATCCACTAATACTAAAAATTAACTATTGTTATTAATTAATGATATTATATGATTATAAATATATATAAGGACAGGATTATAGAATTTAATATTTGTCTTTTAATAAGAAATCCATTAGTATTTGTACAATTTGTAGCAACCACTAGGATGCAAGAATGTGTGATAGGAATGGATGCCCCTTGGCCTCTTCCCTTGTTACTCTCATTTACAGTGAATACAAGTCCAGCAGAGAGGATATAGTCTGTTACATCCATCCTCCATTAACCATAATCAATTATCACTTCTTTTGCACCTTACTTTTTAACTTAGTTGGCTGTGAATTTTTCATCTTAATAACCTTCCTTCGCTAAAGCTTGTTTCTTTATGTATCATGGCTGGGATTTTCAAAGTTATATAAAGAAAGTCACTACCTTTAAAAATGCCACTTCTACAGAACTCATTTATGGTGTCTTTGCTGTACTTTCTGGAGTGATTCAACATCAGTCCCACTTTTGAGTCAGTACTCTTTCTATTGCAGTGAGAGTAGAAGGAAGTTTAAAAATACCTTAGGAAAAGACATGAGGACTTTCTCAGGACAAGAGAGTGTTTTTACAAGACATAAAAAAAGCCACTGCCACGACATGGAAACAGTGAGAGTGGATCTAAACACTCAAAACTGCAGATAGAATGGAAACCCACTGGAGTGCAGCCTTCAGGTACTCCTAACCTAAAAGGTAAAATCTCTTTCTTACAGGGTGCTTTGTCACCACGACATAATGGTATTTGTGTTTTGTCATTTAATTATTTAAAATTACTTTTAAACTCTTTTTCACAGCTGCATATAAGTAATTCAGAAGCATAGCTACATGTCTACAAAGTCACTGTCTCCTGTAAGAACCCCAATGAAAGAAAAGAGAGAATTACAATTGTTCAACAAGAAAGACAGGTGTATAGCTTCTGAACTTCTTCAAAAGATAGGGTGATTTATTTGGAAATTAATTTTACTAATCAAACAAAATTAGTAGGAAGAATTTACTACAGATATCAAAACGATCTCAAGTAAGCAATATCTGAGCAGAAGAATTAGCACATAGTGAGTTTGTGAATTCATGAAAACCTGAAGATTAAAAATAAAGCTGAGATTGTAATATAGATAAAGGGAGAAAAACTAGAAAATGATTATTTTAAAGACAATAAATTCAATATTGTGAGAAAAATAAAGAAAAAAATCTTGTTGTCTCTCATCCTCTGAAGTATTTTTTGTAATATAGCCAAGCATAGAGCCAACTTCCTACAAGAAGGCAGGATAGATACAGTTTGGGTAGTAATCTAATAAAAAACGACCACATTTTGTCTACTGATAGTGTATGAACTGTTTGAAAGACTTTTGGGCTAAAGCAGCTTGTTAAGTATGGTTTCTTAGCTGTCTCCTAAGGACAAGCACAGGGCAGACTTTTTGGACTCTGAGGCTTATAACAAAACCTCTACACAAATTTTTAAACAGTGATGGAGATAATCTGCTATCTTTAAAGATTGTTTAAATATTAGAATAACTTTGAATACTATAAAAAATCAAGTGTCTAGTGATAATCAATAATTCTGGTGCCAGCATTTCTCAGTGTCCACTGCTGGCTACGTAATTCTTGCCAGGCAAACCCAACTCTGTGCCAGACAGTTTTATTCAACTACTTTTCCAAGAGAAGTATAATAATAGCTAGTAGGAAATTTGTTTTGACTACAAGTTATGATAAAGCAGCTGCCTATAGTCTCAAAGCAGTGGATAGCATCTGTGAAAGTATTTAATACCACAGCAAGATTCCAAGTTACAGTAGTTTTATTCTTCAGTAGAGTGTGACAAGGTGAGAATTGATCTTGTAAGCCTTAGTGCAGGTGTGAAAAAATGAGATGCCAACAAGATGCATCCTAATGGTATTTCCTTGTAGACTTCGAAGGATTTAGCTCTGTATAAGGAATAAACACGACTAAAAAGCAACTTCATGAATTGTAACTCATATATTAAAATTAAGAGAAATATTTCCATTTTTCAAAATTGGATGACAGATATTTTTACCCCATAGACAGCAATTTTACCAACAGAATCTCTAAATTCTTCTCTCAGTATTCAAGTCATTCACTCGATTTCTTGTTGAGGAAGTAAGATATAATAATTCATAGTATGAAAACATAAAAAGATGCATCCACCTTACTCTTTATGATCTTCCCTGAAAGAAAGACTGTCATCTCCTACTCAGTATAAAAGACTAAAGAATACAGAAAAAAGCACAATAGATCTGCTCCAACTTGAGCAACCCTCAACTTGGCGCAGATGAGAGTCTACTCTGAAGTCATAAATGGGTCTGTTGTACTGCAGATTGTC
Source organism: Haliaeetus leucocephalus (assembly GCF_000737465.1). Lineage (NCBI taxonomy): Eukaryota > Metazoa > Chordata > Aves > Accipitriformes > Accipitridae > Haliaeetus > Haliaeetus leucocephalus. The sequence continues at coordinate 655,036 of NW_010973034.1, read as the reverse complement.
AGCCTGCTTCTCCTGGATAATTTCATTCTGTAAAAAATAATGAATGAAGAACAGCATTGGATTCTCCTACAAAATCCACAAACAGCATTGAAACTGCTAGACCCACTGCACAAAACCCAGCTATGTGAACTGAGTAACTGATAACAACCTTGTCAGTGAGTAAGACTATGATGACTGGAAATTCTGAGGGGTGAAAATCCTCTTTTTTCAGAGGTTTGGCTCAGCAGCAAGAAAACAGAAACACCTGGTAGTTTTGGGGAGCACATTCTGGAGACTGCTGTTGTTCAGCAGTTTCCTCAACAACCTGGACGCAAGTGGACAGACAGAACACACATTTAGGACATTTGCAGGTGACACTAAACCAGGGGAAGCAGGAACAGTAGTTAACAAAAACAACAGTCAAGTGCCAAGTCATGGATGACTGGGCCAACAGAAACTCACAAAGTCCACTGACGCAAATGCAACTTTTTGCTCCAGCAACAGAATTATAATAACCTAGGCTGGGAACTGACTGAGTACCAACCCTACCCAACCTCAAGCCTAGGGTTTATGGCCAGTAGCATGTTGAATACAAGGCAATAGTGTATTCTCACTAGGAACAATGCAGACCACACACTGGGCTGCTTTAGGAGGAGTATGGCAAGCAAATGAAAGATAGTGATTTGCTTCATCTACTTGGCAACAGTTAAGCCTTACCTAGAATGTTTTGTCCAGGTGTTGTGCCTACAGCTCAAGGAGGATGTGAGGAAACTGGAAATGACTAGACTGCATCATTTATGACAAGCGGTTGAGGGATCTAGGCTCCTTTACTCTGGTGAAGGGGTGGCTAACGGGTCAAGTCATCTAATGGCAGCCTACAACTACCAAAAGAGTAATTACAAAGACAAGATTGACAAACTTTTCTCAGTGGGAGCTGATGTGATACAGCACTCCATAGCCAGCAGCTTTGAAGGTTGACACTAGGTATTAGGCAATACTTTGCACTAAGGCAGTGCAGCCGTGGAACAGGTTTCCCAGAGGGGTTGTAAAATATTGATTCCTGGAGGTTTACATGGGTCAGCTAACACAGACATGTCTGACTACCCTTGGTGATTCTCCTGCTTTGAGCAGGAGGCTGGACTAGTTGACACCCAGCAGTCCTTTCCAACCAACATTTCTATTATGCTAAAGTTACTTCAGAAAGGCCAGAGAAGGGTGGAGGAAAATGAAGCACAAACAAATGAGTGAGTATTAAAAACCAATGAACCAAGATTCATAGGTGAATTCAGGACCAGGGCTAGGTAGCCTTGTCATACAGAAAAGAAACTCTAAGTGATAGCAGGATGCACAGTGTTTGATAACAAAATTAGGGGGGGGAAAGCATATGCCAGAATCACTTTATTTGAAGTTAAGGATATTACTAATTTTTCAGCACCCCTACTGATTTGTTGCATTTCAAAACATAATAAAAAAATCTTGAATAATTTTAATTCCCTGGAAGCAATAGTTAATACAGCATCTCTAGTAAGTTGGAAATGAGCCAGTCCTATTATTAGACAACTCCTGGAAAACAATGTTCTGTCATCACCGCTTTTATGATTGCACAAAACTTTCCTAAGCAGTCTAAAGATTAATTTAAACCTAGTCCCTGCAGGGAAATCTTCTAGTACCAAAAGAGAGCATGATAGATTTAAAAGAAAAATCTTTATTTCACTTCCAGTTAATTTTACCAAAGTTTTGAAAGATATAGAGCCAAGCTAACAGATGGAAAATTTGATTATACAGCTGTAATTGTAAAAAAGAACTGATGAAGGATTAGTATTCCTTTAAAATCATGAGGAACTTCTACGATAGATTCATAATGTGATGAACTATGCACAACTCAGTAAATAATGGACCTAGGAATTCAACATAAAATTCAGTATGTGAAAGTGTTTCCAACTGGACATAGTCATTCAAGAAGCTAATTTGGTAAATCTGTTTTTTCTTTGCATTCGGAACATTGGGTTAGGTTACCTGGCAAATATTGGCTGTAATGAAACATACAATATAAAAGAACTCTTTTGATAATGGAGTCTCACAGGTTTTGAAAATAAAAGTTCCCAATACACAGTTCATAACAAATATCCCTTTTACTTACACAAAACCATGCATCATCTCTCCAACAATGTTTTTTAGTGTTAATATTATTTTTGTAACTATATAACAAAATATGACATTTTTTGTATTCTTCTTAAACAAAGCTGCCAGATTTTGGTTATGATTTGCAGAGTACTTTGTAGTAAATTAAATGAGCTGCTACATCCAGTGCACGTCAAGTTTTTGATCTCTAGACAATCAAATTAGGATACTGAAATTTATATGCCTAAATATGAAACCTGTATGACCAAGTTGTTAATCTGTAGCATTTTACGTAAAATACAAAATACGCTGCCTCACTCTCTCCATTGGCACTTTGTTCTGAAACTCAGGGAGTTCTCAAGTTAGCACACATTTTTGATCATTCCAGGTATAGATAATCTGTAAACAACATGAATTAGTGGAGGAGACTAGAATAGTTAAAGGGAACAGACTATGCTACATATTTATTTTAGTCCATCATTCTAAGGGCTTTCATAAAGGAAAAGTGAAATGTCAAAACTGATAATAGAAGCAGTTACAGCTACCACAGTGTCCATTCCTGCCTCCATTATTATTGCCACAGCAGGACTACCTCATCTGTTCATGAGTCACCTTTTTAAAATGTGCCCACAGATGACAAAAAATATTTAGTTAAAGAAGCTTAAATGCAGGAGGTGTCCACCCCCCTATTTGTGCCATTAGTATTACCTAGAACATTCTTATTTAGAATAATAAAATAAAAGCCAGTTGAATAGGATTTGGCTTTCTTAGTTTGGGGGTTTGTTGTTGTTGTTGTTGTTGTTTTAATTTGTGATCTCACTTTGTATTGTCTTTTACACCAAATTTACAGCAGATTTTTTAGCATGAAAAAGCAACAAAAGACTCAGACCTAGTTTCAGTGCAGTAATGTGTCCTTTTTGTTTACAGTTGTGACTTGTGAAAACATAATTTTATAAAGATGGGCACTCTATACTCTTTCTCTTTTAAAATATATTTAATATTTGTTGAAGCATACTGGTCATGTAACCAGATGATCATTGTAGTAAATTATCTTTAAATTCCAGTACTTATAGATTATGGGATGACAGCAGAACACTAATTCACCTGGAAGCTGAAGGTAGATAAATCTGAACTAGTAAGAAGATGAAATTTTTTCAATTGTATGAGTGACTAAGTCCTTGAAAACCTTACCAAAGGCTTTGGTACCACAGTAATAAATGTTTTTAGACCAGTAAGAATGTGTTTCTAACAAAGTGTGTCCTAACTGAACAGTAAATTGCAAACTTGGGACAGTAATTATTAATGAAATTCTACTGTTTGTGTGACAGAGGAAATCAAACTAGACATTCACTATGGTCTACGTTATCACCGGACAAAAAAATGTGCAGTACAGGAATTTGATCAAAAGCTAATAAAATCCCAGCAGATATAATTGGGCTTTAGGTAAGACAGTAAAGGTAAGTTCGAGACCAAATCGAGAAATAGTCAAAGGCTATCAAAATGTGTCAACACTATGCATTGCATTTGTATTTCAACATAATTATTCACCTTGTAGATCTATCCATGTAAGCTCAAGAACCAATTTTATCTCAAATTGAAGTTTCTTTCATACTCACTCATACAAATTCTTCAGTGGTGAAGTTAAAATAGACAGCACAGAGAGCAGACTATTGCAGTGGCTATGTATTTTATAGATCTTGAGATCTCTGTCTTCATGCGGATTCAGAAACTCCTGTACAGAGCTGCAAACTGACCAGAGCATATCTTCAGTGGACATCAAAATTGCTGCAATATCAATTCTGTAGAGAAAAAAAAAGTGAAAATAACATTTATTAGGACATCAGGATAGTGGTAAATTTCAGTTAAACAAAGCTTTCCTCTGACATAATACCTAAATCATAGCACAGACTTCAAATTTCATCTTCCATTAGTGATGTAGGAATTCTGAATCCACTACACTGTAAAAATTCAGCACTTCCATGGAAAAGTTGTTACTGAAACCAATCAAAAGAGGACTTAAAAAAAAAAAAGGAAGTTTCCTCTTCCAAAGAACAATGCCACTAGGCAGGAACAACTTACCTTCTAAACTACAACTAAATAAAATTAATTTTAGTTTTCATTATGATGAAGTGTAATTAGAATGTACATACTATTTTCAAATCCTGCTGGAGCAAACAAGAAATGATGAGTGAGCCAAATCTTCAATTTGCTAAATTTTAACTGCCAGGCAACATACTATGATATGGAACATTTCTCAGTCAGTAATCTGTTGCCTGTTGATATTGGCTGGCAAAGCATCATGGGTCATTGGCCTAAACAACAGCAAGAACCCAAACTGCAACAACATAATCTCACAAGACTATGCTGACATACAACAGATAGGAAATAGATGGATAAAACAAAATATATGGCAGGCATGATGTTGGACTGAAAAAAGTATCTAAGTACCTAAAAGCTAATGGATGCATATGTGATCATCTGCATTTTTAAGGATTGTCTTATTTTTGGAAAATCTAGGCAAACACACATGAACAGATATTTATCTATATTACAGATCAGATCTCTAACATTTCAAGAAGCATTGGGAGAAAAGACCCACCCACCAAAGTACAGTATTATAAAAAAAAATTTTAAAACTTCTGTGGTAAAAATATATTGAATGCTATTAATTAAAAATTGCTTTTTTCATTTGTGCATGACTGAATAATTCAATTCACTTAGTGACGATTTCAAGAATGACCTTATTAAATAAAACATCTCTGCAAAACGACAACGTAAAAAGCTCTCTCTTGTACAGTATTTTGAAGCAAATTCATATAGAATTGACTAATACTATATATAAGAAATACTGTATCAATGCATATTCTTCATGTTTCAGGGTAATTTTTTTTCCAGGATATTTCCAGGAAAGTTTCCAGGAAAACTCTCTGTACCTAAAGATATAGAAGGGCCTATCACAGTAAACTAGGGCAGGAGTAGAGCATACAAATAGGTGCTTTGGGGTTTTTCCACCTATTCCAGGTATGTGAACTTCTGCAAGTTGCTTAAGCTTCCACGACACTGCTCCTTTTCAGAATAAAACTTATGATGGCAGCACATAACTCTTAGCTCACACAGAACTTATCTCTGCTGAATGTCTCTCATCTCCTACAGATGACAAGCTCTTAAGTTTTTAACTCGCATGGCCACCATGGACTATATCACTTTCAAAATCTAAAAAGAGGAACATATTCATATAGGAAAGATATATAGCAAAGGGGCAGGATAAGAAATACAATTTCTTCAGTAAAACAAGACATTGGATAGAAAGAGAATGGACAGAGGTAGGATAAGCTTCCACCTGGAGAAACCTGCTTTGGTATTTCTTAAAGAGACCCTCCTCTCTGGCAAAATATAAGAATCCCAACAAGAAGAACTTCCAGCTTCATATTTCCTACAGCATACAGGAGAAGTAACAGCCTCTTCCTCTTCTCTCCTTCTACACCACTGGCTTCATTCTGGCAAATGTTTTGATGTGACCTCGTAGCTCTTTCACTTGAAAAGCTCTATGAAAACCTATGTTCTATTGGAACACATGGAATTTTCTTCATGAATCAATGGCTTGATTTCTAAACCTGATGCTGCCAACTCTGCCCACATTTTCAGTTGTGCCACCACTCAATGCACTGTTTATCACGAGGCTTTCAAACCAATCAAGCAGTTTATGGAACAATTTCACCACGAGTTCAAAAGGGGTCTTTTATTCTGCCCGGTTTAGTATGTGACTACCAAATATACTTAAATATACAAAATATATTGAATTAAAATGAATATCAAAGTACTGTGTCTATTCCCTCTGCTGTGTTCATTAACATTAAAATTTGAATTAAAGCATAACAGAAAACTAAGACTTACTTATTTTAGCCATTAAAAGTGTGCATTAAATATACAACCATTACCTGATTTGTGGTGTTCGCTTGTAACTGGGGCACGCCTGACAATATCTGGAGGACAGCATAGCCAAAGATTGCTCTAGGACATCTCTAAGAATCTCCTGGGCTGTCTTGGGAGGTAGAATAGTCCACAGATCATGATGAAGACCACAGCAGAAGTAATGCCACATCTGGACAGAGAATGAGCATCTTTCCCCCTAGCAAAACCACCACACGTTAAATAATAAGAACACACCTTCCCAAAATGTCAATTTAATTCCTGTAAGTCTAATTAATTCAATCTGAAGGGAAATAGCTGAAGAGTTTCAGGCACATGATGACCAAAAAATGGTCCTTGACATGATGTGAAACATCTTTATTAGCAAGGAAACACATGTTCCATTTCAGTTACAAAAGTAGAGCTCTGCCACAAAACCAAACCACAGCATTTGACCTCTTATATCCTTAATTAACCTATTCTCAAAACCCACAGTGTTGTAAGTCTAGGTTAAAAACATATACAGTATTCTGTACTCACTAGAATAGTCACATGAATTTAATATAACAGTTTCTTTGTCCTCAAAAGAAAATAATTATTTAAATTACTTAAGCATATGTATTTCCCCAGATTCATAACTGCTACACATAACTGTGATTACGAAGCTTTGGTTATATATAATAGATATGCAGTAAAAGCAGAAAAAAATAACAAGTGAACAATTAAACTGATAATAAGAGAAGTCCAGATACTTTTAGTACAATACCTTTTTTCATCTTATAATGGTAAGTCATTGAAACTAAACATTTTCTGGGAAAGAATCAGCATTGGTATTAATATTTCATTGTCTACACAGAGCCATCCCAATAAGACACAGAGATAAATACAGAGGACTCAAAATCACACTGGTTCATCCATAATATCTCTAAGAAGTACATAGTTCAACGCACATTTAAATATTTCAACTAATACCTATTCAGAAAATAGCTGTATCACAACAAAGTCTTGAATCTTCACTTCGCACGTTCCAATAGAGTCAAGAAATATTTTAAGAATTTGTTGATATTTTAGCATTATCAGAAATATTAAAAAAAACCCATAATTTGTAAAACACTGTAAGAGTTTGATAGGCATTCTCTAATAATAAGGAGAAGCAAAATAATCTGGCTTCTTTTTAAACACACCACATTATCAGATTATTGGAAGTTATCATTATTCAGTATTTCTCTGCCATAATATTTGAAGTGTATTTTATATTAAAAAGTGGTAAATTATGACAAAGAACAAAAGTACCAAACTTGCAACCACTGCTCTAGTCATTAAATTTGTTATTGGTGTAGGCATTTCTAAAAATCTTATTTAGGAAAAAAAAAAAAAAAAGAAAAAGAAAAAGAAATCATTAAGATGTCTGATTTTCCAAGTTTCACCATTGCAGAAGGGAAAAATGTATTACAGATAAGTTTCAAAAGAAAATTATATGCCTAGTTTTCTTTGTACATACAACCATGGACAACTTATAATTGTTTTAAGCATATTCCGACAGGCAAATAAAAAACAATCACTCTGGTATTTTGAACAATCAAGCATTTGACAAGTGTTTCCACACAGGTAAAATAGGATTGTCTTATATTGACCAAAAATTCATATAATAAAATAATGGACATATTAAAATAATCTCCTGCTTTTCCTATATGAAATACAATTACAATATTATTGCATGATATACTGAAACATCATTATAAGAAAGTACAAGTTCACTTCACAACTCAACTCATAACATAATTTCATAACTTAGCATAACTCAAATGTTAATACATTTCTGTAAATCTAGGTTTCTTAGATATATTACCATGACTACTCTTGAGGTACATTCCAGTAGAAGTTATCCAGAAATAAACCTCTAACCCTACCTTACAGACATTTTACTAACATTTCCCTTTCTTTGCAAAAACATTTCAGCTGTTACAGAATAAACTTACCACATAAAAAATAATTAGTTTGAATGTCTAATGGAAGCTAATTTATTTAGGTTATATGTTTGATTTACAAAAATAAATTTAAAAAATTTCAAAAACCATGCAGACTTAACAACCAGAAATATAATTCTAAATTGACCTTCTAACATAGGGTTTTTATTTTTTTAAGTAACAGAATGTTGGCAAGTTTTACTTTTTAACTATGTAACTGTAAACACAAATTGCTTCATTTTCTCTGCTTTATTTAATTTAAAGCAGTAGATTGAATAATACCTGTTTCCTAACATTGTACCTCCACTGAAGAAGCAACAGCTTCACTGAAGATTTAAAAGAGATTCATTCCCCTTTTCTGACCTGTTTTTCTATTTGTTGCCATTTCTAGACAATTCTACTGGTAAACATCTGCTATTTTTGCAGGCTTTGTATAATACAAACAGATGTGAGCTTTTATTTAGCTTATATATCAGGAAACAAGCAGCTGCGCTTTATTACATAAGCCACTCAATATTATCTTTGAACAGACAATTCTTTATTCTTTGACTATTAGAAAACATAAGTTCCCAAAGCTACAGCAGATGTCTGCTACTCTCAAAGCTCCATTTGAAAACGTGATCTGGAGAGCTGGCCCAGTGGGTGTTCAGTGCACTCTACCAGCGAGATCCTGAACCCAGAGAGTTTCACTCCCTGGCAGCTTAGACTCTGAGTGCTGGATGGGAACTGTGCTCTTAGAGCTCAGCTCAGATCTCGCATTACCACAGATTGGCTACTTGTATCTCACAAAATCTCTGCTTAACTTCCCTAAAAGATATTCAAAACTTCCTGTCGTCTCACAGTGATAACAATCTCTGTGTTTACCCTCTAATCATAATAGGTCTTCTGGCTTTTCTTTTAATGCCAGTTACCCTTATTGCATGAGGTGCATGTCAGAGGGAGGATGGGTGAGCAGGTACTGACATTAGTTATGAAAGTCCAAAAATATTTAAAAATACATTACTCTTATTTTAACAACATAGAAAATTCTTTTATAGATTGTAATAACCATTTGCTAGCAATCTTCTTGTCCTCAGATGTTACCACTGTACAAACAAATAAACGGATGCGGAAAGTGCAGCTCTGTGTAATTAAACACAGACACTGTCCCCTGCCCCTTCCTCCTTTCCCTTTGTCTTTCAGTGGTTTTGCCTTCCTTCTGGGTCACTTACAGTTTTATTAGTCAATATGTCATTAATGGGGAATGGAAGGAAGGCTACCACATATTAATACCACTAATACCACTTGAATGGCCTGTACTATTGGGGAACAAGAAGAGAGCAACTTCATGTGATCCCTGAGGTGTAGGATTGCCATTTAGTTTGTAATTAAGCATGTAATACAAGAATGAGGAAAGAAAGGTTTCTTCTTCTTCTTCCTTCTCCCCTACTCATGCAAACAGCACACACAAAGGACAGGCAATGTTTTGCTTATTTTGTGGAAGCACAATGGAATGTATTTTTTTTTCTTTATGAAATTGCATTCAGGATTTACAGAAGAGGACTGAATCTTTTATAGTTGCATGTAATACTCAAAACTGGGGGACAACGGGGAAAAGGGTAGTGAGGGTCCTGACCTAAACTAGATTCAAGAGCTGGGCTACTCAAGAGACAAGCAGAAGCAGAGGGCCAAGTGCAGCTTCCCATTAAAGAAAAAAGATCACGGTGCTGTTTACAGCAGTGGATCCCAGTGAAAACGCAGCAAGGGCTGTGAGCCACTGACTCGCACAAGCGCAAGAGTGCATTCCCATTGAGAGAGGAGGAGCTCGTACCAGAGCCTGCTCTTGATGACTGGCACGACCTTCTGGCGCCTAGCTCCAAGCTACTCCTGTTTTCTGAGCTCAGCAGGATCTGCACGACTTACAAGGCAGAGCTTCACACCTCCTGCTAAGCTTAGACCTCGGAAGGAGCCACCTCTCGCTGCGAGAAGTTTCAGCAGGACGTTGCCTCTGTAACAAGCAATAGGTCTTAGGCCAATCTCTTCCATTTGGGATGCATACAGGAGCTCAATGGAAGTAGCAGCTGCTCAGCATCATGCCTCCTGAAGGCACTCCGAGCAGACCATGGTCCATCCTTGGGCCAAGACCTGTGTCCCAGTAAAAAGAGCAGAGTGGTGACGTAAAATTACATACTTCCCACCTCAAGTCCTGCAAGTGTACAGAGCCGAGATACCGGCTTTTTCACCCTTCCTACACACCCATGAGTTCTGATCAGTGATGATAAAATCGTTGAGCTAATCCATACTCTTTATTCCTGAGACAGCTATTTCTGACAATTAGGTTTCCTCCATGGTGAATAGTTACTGGGCCACTAATACACAGGACAGCGCACCACACAGACTACAGAGAGTGAAGACCCTATCATGATTTATCAGTTGCCAAAAGCCACTAAATTTCTTACCTTATCAACCCAGGACATCTGGGCTCACATTCAAACAAAAGTAAAATGCTTGTTTGCTTGTCTTTGAGGGATGGGCATTTTGACAGATTACTCAGATTAAGGTCTGCATTACCCATCCGGTATGGATTTTTGTCACTGACTCAGCAGCTTTTTATATTACATCTGCAGAATACATGCATCACACAGAGGTTTCTCTCATGTAAGAATTCTAGAAAATGCTTAACAAAAACACCCTAGTTCTCTCAGACAGCAAATGATATAAGGAAGGACAGGACTTTGTCTCCTGGAGAACTCAGTTGTTGTTGATAAAAAACATATAAAACTTCCACTTCATCCTGAAATTAAGTGAAAATAATTTCAAACAGTATATGTCAGTCTATGTCTGCATTTAACTGGGATGAAAAACCCCCGAAATAAATTATAACAATTCACTTGATCTTTAGTGTTTTTTCACAGAATCATTAGGATTATAGTTTAAGAGCAGACCTGTAACTTCAAAATGCAGGTGAAATGGCACTAGTTTTTTCAGAAACACATTGTTGAATACTGAAGGTAACTATATTGACAACCTTTCTTTGTTACGTCCTTCACTCACAAAAAGTAAAAAGGGGAACCAACTGAAAATAAAAATCAAAGAATCAGATTAAAAAATTCCAGGAGAAAAATAGCTGTCTTTCATATTCATATGTTACATTTTCTACAAGAAGAAGTGTTAAAATGACAGTGTCTTCTTTACTGAGTTCTGTATAAATGTCTTGGACTTGACACACAATATTTTATTAAGCAAATGACACAAACACTCCCTGGTAATGATTTATCCCATCTTTAAATGACTATGTTTTCCTACATCACTTCTACAGAGGCATTTGTATGCAATAATAGATATTTCAAAATAGTAAATTCCAATAATCTTTATGTAAAAATAATGCTGATCTTATGCTTCTAATTAGTCAGAGAGCTGGCAGCCAGTAAAACACATTTTGTAAAAGGGAGGCACAGTAAACTTAACCTCACACCTCATAAAAAGCTTTGTAGTCATCCCAGTGGTGGCTCTCAGCATCCTGTAAAATGCTTGTAGCACAAACTCTGACGCAGTAGTTCGTAACTCGAAACTGGAGAACGTTGATGAATTCCTGATATTGTTGGACAGGCACTAGGAACAGGGGTCTGTTCAGAGAGAATGATCAAAGAGGCAAAGATTGAAAGGCTGTGCAGTAGGAGGTAACAATCCCCAGTACTGCAAATGGTTTTGATTATTAGGTATCAATCATTCATTTCCTCTCTGTCCTGCAGTCTGAACCTAGCATTCACTTGTGAAAAATATCTGGTCTTTGTTTCACAAGTTCTTTAAATATATCTGCTCATCTATAAATTCTCATTTAACCAAGTCACTGAGAAATATATTACTTCATCCTGTTTTCTGAGATAAAAGTACATTTGTCCTTCAGTTATTGGGAGATTCTGCATTGAAGCATAATTGCATCAGCACTGAGTGTGATAAAGAAAACAAAAACACAGAGTCCAGAGATTATTTTTGGTAAGTATGTACTAAAACTCTTTCATAATACACATAAGTAGAATTATTGAGCAATATTTTGGCTCAGACTTCCCATTCACAAAGATACACTTCATGCAGCAGTGAGTAAAACATCAGAGGGAAAGTAGCTCCACAGTGCATACAACCCCTTAGAAATCATACATTCCTTGAAAATTGCACTAGTTCAGGTGTCCCTCCCAGAAGGCCCAGTTTCTACTTTAAAATTACATATGGCCAGAAACGCATGGGCCAATAAAGAGATTCCTTGTATCTTAAGTCAAAATCTCCTAAAAGCACAGCAAATGTAGTTATATTGTCCCCCAGGCCAAACACTGTCTTAGACTTTGCACTACTACTTCATATCTCTTCTAATTTTTATTCTGCATGCAATGAAAAATAAATTCTAAAACTACATTGGATGTATTTGTTCACATTTCTGAATACAGATGGTGTAAGGAAAAAGTGCAGGAATGTATATTTATACTGTCCTTTAAGATTGCTATGTGCTAAATCAGATTTTATGAAAATTCAGCTATTGCAAAGGTCAGAAAAGGAAATTAAGGCGTTAGCCCTTTATTTATATGAGAGCAGAGTACATTCAGTTCACTGGACAATCCTATTTACTCAAGCTTAATAAACAAAAAATATTGATCTGCAAATCAAATGCAGATCTTAAACATAAATAATTTGTTTTGTAATGGCTGCTTTAGATTATCAATAGCTTTGATTCAGGTCTTTCCATAAATAGTACACGCAGTGCGTGTGCTAAAAAATATGATGCAATTTGGAAAACTACCACCATACTGTATCACCAAAATGGAATGTCATTTATGTTTGAATTAAACCATTATAAGTAAAAGGGACTCACTTTTTGTTTGTTTCTCTCATTAAATTGCTATACATTGTAAAATGCTGAAAGACATATATCGCTGTGGAAAGGGCAGCGTACAAGTCTTGCAGGGGAGCCTTGGAGGGAACGTCTTTGCTTTTCTCCTCTAGTCTTGCCAGGACAGCTGTTGCCACTTTGCTGCAGGCCTCTACAAAGTTTGCTCTAATTTCCTGAAGAGAATCATCTCTGCATGCCAGAGCCAATGGAAGCAATGTGTCAAGTTCCTCCATGATGTCAGAACAAAACTGAGAGAAATAAACGTGGCATCAAGTTATTTGTATTCTGACAGCACTGTTTAATTTATACACACTAGGGTCAGATTCTTGAATAATGAAATTGGCATAAAACATAAATATATTAAATCAGCTTTACAAACATTTCATTCTGTTATACAGGGGAGAAACGTTTATCTACAGTAAATGAATTACTATTTCATTCCTTCTTGCTTTAAAGCTGCATAATATATACTGGGAAAAAAATTAAAACCATCTTATGATAGTAATGCCTTCATTTTGTTTATGATTTCATTAGATGTACATTCAAAGCATAAGGTTAATTCCTTGTAAAGAAAGATAATTTTCTAAACCAATTTATTTTGAAAAATATACAAACACATTTCTTAATACTGAATTTGAAAACAAACTTGTCACCTCTCAGTAAATTCATACATTGATCTCCCTAAAATTATCTCCCAAAAGCTTATGTGTTATTTTAAGCAAACATTCATTAACAGCATTCCAAATTTGCTAGAACAGTTGCAAAGCTTACTAAATAAAAAACTTTCAAATACATATTGCCTCAGAAAAACAATTTAATTAATCATCATAAATGACCTTTCAGACAAATCAAAGAACTCTTAATTTGGCCATATTATTGGTTATGCTGATTAGTTAAATGGCATGTCTAAGGATATGAATACAGGAAATCCCTTTATAGCTATGCTTCAAAGCGTTCAGCATTTTCCCATAGAACCACTTGGAAACAGAGCAGATACTAATCAGAATGTTTTAAAACTTTTGGGATGAAAAAAATAATGCCAGAGAAGTTTAAAAGTTAATTCTTTCAAGTACAGACTACGGACTATTGTATAAACTCTGCTCAGCCTCATATTGTAATGCCTCTCACTTTCTTCTTAATTCCATTTATATCAGATATAGAATATTAATGGTACTGTAAGTACTTCAAAGTGTAGATGGCAAACAGCCTTGGCATTCTGTCTCCCCTCAAACTTCAGATCTTTTGATACCTGCCTTAGCAATTCGTTTTGGTTGCTCCTCCTGTTGGACTGCTCCGCAGGACTCCCTCATTTGCTGGTTGTTTACAAGACTCATTGCAGAGCCTGCAGCTGAAGACTCTTCTTTCTGCTCATGTTGAAGAATTTTAGTTGAAAAATCCTCAATTGCTATTGTTATACAGTGAGCCACAGAAGAAGACAGGTCTTTAAATGCATTTCTCCAGCCAAAATTCAGTAAAATAGGCTGAAATACATATTTATATTAAGTCAATCCAAATTCATTGTTGAGTATTATTATTGTTTGAAACTTATACAAACATCCATAATTAAATTGAAGGACACCCTCATCTTTTGAAATTCATTTTAATAACTTAAAATATAGTCTGCTAGCCTTGAAATCATATTAAAAGCAGTATATACACTCAACAAAAATGAACATGCATAACAATATACTAAATTTGTCATCAAATTTTTAAGAAATAAATTTATAAAAAACTCTTTTTAAACAAGACTGCTTTTAAAAGCTATGCTTCATCTTTACATTATTTATATCCTTTAACAGAATCTATTTAACAAAGTCAAATACATACGTAACCATCTTCAATACTTTAACAAGTAATCCAGCAATTGATACCCTGTAGTAATTTTCACTGCAAGGTAGCAACTGGAAGCTAATAACTGTGAACACTAACTGCAAACATTTAGAGAAGGTGGTTTTAACACAACCACACTGGATTTTACTTCTCTAGAGATGGATTTAGCAATGATTAAAATGTTTAAATAGAGATTTCTGGGTTTTAGCCAATGCTGCCTTTTACTATGGTTTACATCAGTTCCCTGCCTTCTATAAACAGAGACTTCTGAAGTTATCTGAAGCATAACAGTTGTAAGAAGAAGACATAGTAGGACATCATTACTTTTCTACTAATCTTGCTTTGCATTGCTCATGTGACATACAGCAGACTTAAACCTTACCAGAAGTGGCCAACTGAGAATTGCACCACTGTAAGACAAATATTTTAATGACGTAAGATGTACAGTAAAGATCCCCACCATGAGGGCACAGTAGGAGAAAAGAGGGATTCCTAACAAATTGCAGCTATAATCCTAAATTGGAAGACAATGAAGGGCTACAAAGTAAAGCCCTTCCAGCTTAGTCCAATTTAGAAGTTTCCTTTCCCTTTCCCCACTCCCAACACTCAACTCCAGCAAGCACAGAGAGAGCCCCCATCGACACCCATTTTTGCACTTCCTCTTTTTTTTTTTTTTTTTTTTATCTTGGGTCAACTAAAACTCAATCTTCTCAAAATACTGTTCTTTGTAATCTATAAGATACAGGAACATTGATCTCACAAACGGATTCAAAGCACATTTAAAAAAGTAATTTCGCCAATAAAATTGAGCCATTAGGAAATTAAATTCTACTATTGCAAAATATCAGACTTGCTAGAGCATTTAGGTCCCATAAACTCAACAATAAAAAATTGTTTAGTAGTAAATGGAAGCCAGACTAAAACTTAATCTTGTACACACATTCTACAAAGCATAGTGCTTACTACACAGTAGTTTGCTGGCATCAAAGAAACCAGACATCATGTGAGTACTTATCCTATAGGAAGCATCATTATGATGAAATGCTAAGAACTTGATAGATCTTTTTCAGATTCTGCTGTTTTGAGAATATATTTAATACTGAAGAAAGCTATAATATTTTAGCATTTTTTTTACTGTTTTGTTATGAGGTATCTTATACTTCTGACATTAAATCCGTTCTGTTATTGCATCTTAAATAACAACCAGTTCTTCATAGTAAGATCTTATTCCATCTTAACTGAGACTTTGCACCTAAAATTAATTGCAGTAGCTAAATAATGAAACTATGGCAATAGGTGTTTATAATGAACATGGTTACAGACTACACTGGAGACACAGACAAAAGAAAATCGCCTACAAAGTGTAAGACTCTTTTCATACTCACCTCTTCTACCTGAAGTAACTGCTCAGGAAGCACACTGGTTTCATTTGCTCTAGTTTCTCCTATTAAAAGCTCCCCACTAGCTTTCTTCAGAACTCCTGCACAGTATGATAAAAGGGATCAAAGTTAAGATTAATTCTGTAGAAAAGTCAGCAGCCTACAACACCTTCTGATATATCAATATGAAGCATAAAAAAACCCTCAACAAGATGTAGGGGAATACTAATGTTATGATAAAGTCAAATTCAGGTTATACACAGCTCCTTTTATATAACATGATGAAATCCACATCCCATTGTATTCATATTTTATACAAATGCACATATAATGTGTAAAATATAGTTTCTTTTGTCATTAATTCATTTTTATACTGATTGTGCAGTCACCTATTCCTAGGGAGAACAGATAACCTTAGAACAGCTGTGTAGAAATTAATTTCTATTCTTTGTTCAATAAATTATATGAATTGCACACTAATGTATTTTTATAGTTTTTACTTATTTGGAAACGCCAATATGATAAGAACAAAAAGACAGTTAATTAGTACAGTTATTATAAGCAAAATAATGGTGACAGGAACAAGAACAAGTGAAGCTCCTTAAAAAGGGCTGGTACAAAGCCCACTCATAAATCTTAGAGTAATGGGAATATTGCCCCGGTTTTGACAAGGACAAACCAATATTTGGGGTAGATATCACTTTCATCATCGTCTCAAACAATTCAGTGGGTTCCTGGAGTGCATTGATGATAACTTCCTCCTCCAAGTTATAGAGAAGCCAACAAGGAGAGGTGCTTTGCTGGATCTCATACTCACCAAAAAGGAGGGTTTGTTGGGGATGTGAAGGTCAAAGGCAGCTTTGAATGCAGTGACCATGAGATGGTGGAATTCAGGACCCTGATGGCAGGCAGAAGGGTGAAAAGCAAGCTCACAACCCTGGACTTCAGGAGACCAGACTTTGGCCTCTTCAGGCATCTGTTTGGAACAGTCCCATGGGATAAGGCCCGTGATGGAAAGGGGGGCCAAGAAAGCTGGTTAATACTCAAGGATGACTCCCCCAACCTCAAGAGAGTTGGAAAAAAAATGCCAGGAGGCCTGCATGGATGAACAAGGAGCTCCTAGCCAAATTCAAACACAAAATGAAGCATACAGACGGTGGAAGCAAGGACAGGTAACCTGGGAGGAACACAGAAGCAATAGCTGAGCACCTAGGGACAAAGTTAGGAAAGCTAAAGCCCAAATGCAACTAAATCTAGCCAGTGATGTCAAAGACAACAAAAAGGGCTTCTGTAAGTACACAGGTGACAAATGGAAGACTAGGAAAAATGTGGGCCCATTGCTCAAAGAGATGGAGGACCTGGTTACACGGACATGGAAAAGGCTGAGGTACTGAATGCCACCTTTGCCTCAGTCTTTACTAGCAAGACCAGCCTTCAGGAATCCCAGGTCCCAGAGACCAGGGAATAATGTTGGAGCAAGGAAGATGTACCCTTGGTGGAAGAGGATCAGGTCTGGGAATACTTAAGCAAACTGGAAATACATAAGTCCCTGGGCCCTGATGGGATGCATCCACAAGCGCTGAGGGAGCTGGCAGATATCATTACAAGGCCGCTCTCAGTAATCTTTGACCAATCATGGGAAGTGGGAGAAGAGTCCAAAGGGTGGAGGAAAGCAAATGTCACTCCTATCTTCAAGAAGAGCAAGAAGGAGGACTCAGGGAATCACAGGCCAGTCAACCTCACCTCAATCCCTGGGAAGGTGATGCAGCAGCTAACCCTGGAAACCATTTCCAGGCACATCGTGGACAAAAAATTCACCAGGAGTACTCAGCATGGCTTCACCAAGGGGAAGTCATGCTTGACCACCTTGATGAAGAAACGACTGGCCTGGTAGATGAGGGGAGAGCAGTGGATATTGTCCACCTGGACTTCAGTAAGGTCTTTGACACTGTCTCCCATAAGAACCTGTTAGGGAACAAGCTGTAGACAAGCTCTTGATGTATGGGCTGGGTAAACAGACAGTGAGGTGAGTTGAAAACTTGCTGAATAGCCCGGCCCAGAGTGTGGTGATCAGTGGTGCAAAGTCTAATTGGAAGCCAGTAACTAGTGACCTATCTCAGGGGTAAATACTAGGTCCAGTCCTGTTTAACATCTTCATTAATGATCTGGATGATGGGGCAGAATGTAGCCTCAGCAAGTTTGCAAGTGACACCAAACGGGGAGTAGTAGCTGATACACCAGAGGGTCATGCTGCCATCCAGAGGGACCTCAACAGGCTGGAGAAATGGGCACACAAAAATCTCATGAAGTTCAATAAGGGGAAGTGCAAACTCATGCACCTGGGCAGGAACAACTCCAGGCACCAATATGATGGGGGCTACCCAGCTGGAAAGCAGCTTTGCACAAAAGGACCTGGGGGCCCAGGTGGACACCAAGTTGAACATGAGCCAGCAAGGTGCCCTTGCTGCAAAGAAGGCGAATGGTATCCTGGGCTGCATTAGACAAAGCATTGCCAACAGGTCAAAGGAGGTGATCCTTCCCTTCTACTCAGCACTGGTGAGGCCACACCTGGAGTGCTGTGTCCAGTTCTGGGCTACTCAGTACAAGAGAGACAGGAACATACAGAAGAGTGTCAAAGAAAGGGCCATGAAGATGATTAAGGGACTGGAGAATCTCTCCTATGAGGAAAGGCTGAGAGTACTGGGACTGTTTAGCCTAGCAAAGAGAAGGCTCAGGGGCCATCTCACTAATATATATAAACACCTGAAGGGAGGGTGCAAAGAGGACAGAGCCAGGCTCTTCTCAGTGGTGCCCAGTGCCAGTACCAGAGGCAATGGGCACAGATGGAAACACAGGAGTTTCCCTCTGAACATCAGGAAACACTTTTTTTTACTGTGACGGTGACCAAGCAGTGGAACAGATTGTCCAGAGAGGCTATGGACTCTCCATCCTCGGAGAAACTCAAAAGCTGTCTGGATGTGATCCTGGGCAACTGGCTGTACAAGGCCCTGCTTGAACAGGGGTTTTTGGATCAGAAGACCTCCAAAGTTCCCTTCCAACCTCAACCATCCTGCAACTCTGTGAGTCTGTTTCAAAAGGAATATGAGAATAAAACCAAACAATATGGTATTTTTAAAATATGTCTCCTAGCATAAAGCTGGTAAACCACACAGGTTGCAGATATTCTTAATTTAATGTATCTCATGCAATTAAAACCAAGAAGTTTTAAATTATTGGGTGCTGTCAAGCATTGTTAAAGATGATCTTCTAACCATAAACTTAATGGTCTTCAGTCACCTGAAGCTACTGGTAGTATACACAGCAACGGTTTAAAGAGCTTTTCTCTTTCTATGAAATACCCAGTATTTGCACATACGTAGGATTTCATTTACCCAAAGTGGATTTTACCTTTTCCCTAAACAATTCACCCTCTGAAAATGAACACTCTGCTTTTCATACACCTATACAGCATTCTAAAGCTTCAAGAGTTTTGTGGGGTTTTTTTCCAAGCATTGTTTTCGCTTGTGTTTTCAAAAGACGTCAGGGAAAAACAGCTTTGAGCTGGGAAAAAATGAAAGATAAAATGGTAGAATATAAAACCAGAAGAGACTAACCAGGTCATCTGGCTCCCTGATCATTCAACATATGTTACAGACAGCACCATAAAGTTACTGCTTTTTTCAATACGTTTTAATGTATTTCATGATGAAGTTTCCTACAGTTTTCTTTAGAAATTACTCCAGAATGAAAAAAAAACCCTAACTGACTGGATATTTTCCCTCTTTTCTATTCTGTGCTTTGTATCTTAAATTTGCTTCGTTTTTCCTTGCAGTTCTCCTTTTTATAGATGTAACATCTGATTCTAACTATAGGGACAATTGAATATCTATATATTCACATTCGTTCATTGTCACTACTTAGATCACCTATTTATAATTTTTTATATCAAGACTTTAAAGATAACCTTTAACATTTAACCTAAAATCCTTGTGTATTCATGGAATTGCTGCCTTACCTGTTAAGAACTCACAGCTGAGATAAATAGGTAACTAGCTGGTGGTAGATTTGTGTCTCCAGGACCAGAGGCGGAAGAGTCAAACGATGCTTCCACCAGCATCAGTCATTTTAAAGGTTGCTTCATTTTTAAATTAACAGGTTCCACTAGATTTCCCCACCTCCTTTTCTAACTAACAGCCTGTGCGCTCTTGCCCTATATTCATATACATCTATCTATGTGCCTGCAGGCTCACACACATATAAAACCTTTTCTGGTCTTCTGAAAGAAGCCCCAAGGTCAAGCCTCCTATCTTTTACTGAGTTCCTTTGGTTTCCCAAATTTTTGCATTTCCCAAATCTCACCTAGGTAATGCTGGCCTTAATCTTCTTCAATTTAACCTCCAGCTGTCAAGGGCTCCCTTCACTCTTTTCATTGATCACTGCACACTAGCCACAGCCCCCGCAAAGCCTCTGCACTTCAGATGCTACCACAACCTTCCTCAAACATTGTTTCCACACATATCAAATTACCCCTTTCCTATCCTCCTACTTCTTCACTTGTCTTCTGACTGTCTTGCCCTAATCAGCAAACTCCCCTGGGAAATAAAATTGCAGCTTTATTCAAGAAACTGGTACAGCTACTCAGCCCAAATTAGTTTGCCATTGCAGACAGGAAGGCAGGCAATGGGAGGAAGGAAGCATCCCTACCTAGACAGCCATAGTTTTCTACACAAATTCTTTGACTCCTCTCTTCTCCCAAATTCCAAACCTCAAACTCCATCTGTACAGATAGACAGAAGTGTATTCACTCCTTCCCATATGGCCACATAGAGGAGAGAATTTGCAGAAAAAGAGCAGAGAGAAGTGAATGTAATGAAAGAAGATGATGGAGGGTTAAGGAAAACTTCTCAGGTTTTCACACTTGCTCCCTTTCCAGAGCATATTCCACACCTCCCCCCTTCTTGATCATTAGGGAAGACTGGATTAACCACAAATCCCTGCTATATCTTTCTTGCAATTTACATTCTACAAACTTGAAAAACTGCTCATACTTTGCGTATTTCCTTCAGTTTACCAGCCAGGCAGCTTGAATCATTTTGATAGTAAATATTGAAAACAAGATTATATCAAGTGTTTCTCTTAAAATCAAAACTCTTCAGACAAATTTCCTTACATGTATTAAAATTTGTCTGGGATTATTCTTCTCTTTAAATTAAATCTTTTTGCCTATGTCCCCTTTGTCTCAATGTATTTAGTTCTTTCTCCAGTATTTTTCTGGTTTTGTAATGATGATGACATTGAGACCTCTTGCATTGTTAATACAAGTCTTTTTTTTCCTTATAACTAGTTCTACTAAATTATTTTTTCTACAGAATTCTATGGCTTTCCTATTTTTTTCATAGCATTTAGGGTCATAAGAACAGTCATTGTGACATCATCTTGCATGCAGCATAGAGTAGCAAAGCACGACAGAAACCTTTTGTATGACAGCTCACTAACTGTGAATAAGGTAAGTAAACAGCACCATCAAAGTGGCTTACTAGTTGGATTCAGCCAGCTCAACCAGAACTTTTATTGAAACTGTACTGGAAATAATGTCTTGCAGAAATGGGAAATACCACTCCCCCACAAATATAAATAAGCAGAAGAAACAAAAAATATTTGACTAGCTGTGGATTAAAAAACCTCCTGCATTCTATCTTCAATAATGGACTTTTTATTTGTTGTACTATACTAAGCAAACTGTAATAACACAAATACCGAAAACATACATCTGAAATCAAACTCTCTCCTAGTGTAAATTCCATCTTCACTTTGGATTGATTTGCTGAAGCTATATATTTCTTAAAGAAGCTACTTGAACATCTTGCTTGGAGACCAAAGCAAAAATCACACCTTTCTTTTTTGAATCTTTACAACTTCAAATTCTATTAAAAGGATGCACCTCATAAATTTGATTCCACAGTCCTTTTATTACACTTTCCAGAAAGGGATATAGAGTAAAGGATTTCTTCTTATGCTGTGAAGGAAAGACCTTTGCAAATCTTCCCAGTCCCCTGAGGCAAAGCTTGTAAACCTAAGGGCTTGACAACTTTGCCCACAGTATTTTCAAAGAGCTCCATTGGAAAAAGCTTTTCTTGGTACTCATTATCTGATCTGTCCAAAGTTCACCTTTCTCACTGGAATGGAAAAAAAAAAGTGAGAGACAGATGAAAGTATGTTAGATGTTTTTGATTTTTTAAAAGTCTCAACAAGAGGCTTCTGAAAAGCCAGAGGGAAGAGAAATCTACCTTAAAGATGGGAAGAGAATGCAATTTGGCAGGATTCTAAACCAAAATCTCCTGCTTAACCCTTGACTGCAGCTGAATGTTCCAGATTCCTTCAAAGAGAACAACTCCTGTGATGCTGCACGTACTAGGTATGTCAGAACATCTCAGGAATTTCAACGGAATGTAAATAGCAAAGTAGACTATCTCATCACAGTAGGCATGACAAGATACCTGCAGAAGAAAGGGTTAAATGCCTAGTCAAGAAAAAAAAGAAAGTGGTTACTCCTTTAATTTTCTGAAACCTATTGCTTATAGGGGAACAAAGCCAGGTTACACAACTCTGAGAATAAATGTTCGAAAAATACGGTTACCCTTCCTCAGAAAGGTAGAGTAGCAGTCTTGTCCAGATGCCACACTAAAGTTTAGGGATGGAAAAAAAACACATCATCATTTATTCGTCCAAGCACTTTTAATGATTTTCTCCTTCTATTTGACTTAAGGGAAAACCTGAAAACTACACTGGTAGTAGATAAAATGTGTATTAATACTACCTTTTCTTTAATTATGCTTAGATAACACAAACATAATTTGAAATCAAGCACAAAATTTGGCATGTACATAGTGCTTATTGAGGAATACATGCTAAGTTAGGTCTGATAAAGGAAAGTCAAAAAATAAAATCAGGAAGAACTGGATGGAGAATAGTGAAAAGATGTTAGAGTGGAAAATGCAATTCATAGAATTTTTTTTCAATCTATACAAAACAATTTGGGAAAATGAGGATTCTGAATATATTCCAGAAGATGCCAGATACAGAACTCTCAAACTGAACTCAGAGAACTATCCGTTATCACCTAAAAAACCTCTCTACATCCATCTCCCTACAGAGTTCACTCTGGTTCACTGTTTCCTTTGGTGCTATTGTCTGCCATGGGGTTACCATCAGAGAACACTGGTAGGCAGTACTTCCCTCTAACATCTATTTTCAACCACTTAAATTGGTCTTCATAGGATTCCATTGTGCACACTGCAAAGAAACTTGTCTTGTTGCCAGCTAGAACTGTGAACTACATGTCTTTCTTTTCTTCACTGTTCTTTTTTTGGTTCACAAGCAACCTCCTACCAAAAGCAGAATCTGCAGAAGAGACTACATCCAAGCGATAATGCAATGAAAAAGTATGAAGAGAAGCCCAGGTGGCCACCTTGCAAATTTCCAATGTGGAAGCCTTCGACCTCTCCGCCCAAGAAGCAGCTATAGTCCTAGTGTAATGAGCTTTACAAACCCTGGGAGCCTCTTTACCCTTAACTACATACGCCTCCCTAATACAATCCCTTAACCATCTAGCTAAGGAACTCTTAGAAGCCATTTGACCCCTCTTAAGACCCCCTAAGAGTACAAACAATCTGTCAGAAGATATGAAATCTTTGATTCTTCTGTGATAAACCCTAAGTGTTCTTCTTACATCCAATTTATGCAGCCATTGCTCTTTGTCATCGCTGGGTTTAGGGAAAAATGAGGGCCAAGAAACCGTCTGGTTTAGATAAAACTCAGATGCCATCTTTGGGACAAAAAAAAATTTAAAAAGAGGAACCATCCAAAGAACTACTTTGTTTCTGATGGAACTTTACATGTGTTCTATATATCAAGATTGAAGTACTATGGGATATGCTGAAAATCAACTAAAACTGCCATTGAAACAGCTATACACATAAACGCAACACTTGACACAAGCACATGAAAAAACGTTATTTTTGTTGCATCTCTGCGTGAGTTACATAGATAAAAAGGCTCCCGTGAATACTAAAAGCAACCAAAAAGAAAAGGAAGCAGGTGCAAGGTTCCAATCTATGTGATGCCTAGGGAAACTTTAGCTCACTTGGATATTAGCCTACCTTTTATGAATTGGCCAGCTTCCCTTAATTTACCAGCAGTACTACTTGCAGAGGACTGATACTTCAGATATGCCTACACTGCAGTGACTGCAGGGTAGTTTGGATACACCCAACCTAGCTTTAAACCAGTGAGAGAGAGTACAGGTAACAGTCTACTAACAGCAGTACATGGTTCAATCTGGGCTGATTTGCTCTGCTTCTTAGGCTGGTTCTGCAGCCTGTGCTGCACTGTAAACCTGCTCTGGGTACCTGAGTTAATTTAAAGCTGCTTTGGACAGATCTGCACTCCAGATTCTGTTCAATTAAACAAGATTTCTAGTAAGAAGCCTTCTAAATAAGTACAGAAGATGGCTGTTATATTTTCTAGTCACACATTATAATGTGTTCTGATGAAAATAAAGCAAAGATTCTAATCAATCCTTCTTATCAAAACTCAGCCTTCATCAGTGAAAAAAATAAGACTATCAGCCCAATATAGGACATTAACAGAGAAAATCTTAAATCCCTTTTGGTACTTAACAGAACCTGGAACTACTGGGAACATAGCTCTCATTCTCCCATATCAAATCATCTTTCGCTTCATCACTACAACTGAGATTTCTGACAATATGAAGTGAAAATAACACCAATAAACCCTTCTTCTAGTCAGACTATTTTTTTAAAATTTCTCTGGCCATGTCTTCTCTTCACACATTATCCAGAAACTGCTATAACTGAGCAAAGTCTTGTGAATAAAACCATCTGATCAGAACAGCAACACTAAAAACAAAGGTATGTCTGATGACTTCACTAACATCACTTGTAAAAGATTTACCTTCACCTGTGTTTCAGGATAAAAGTAAATTTATGTTTTCTTTAGAACAGGCCTTCTGCCCAGAAGACTGCCTCCTACAACAAGAGCTAGTAATATTTCCTATTCAGATTTGATTAAGTAGAGGTACCATTTAAGAACCAACTTGCTATAGACATGATTACTCTAAAAGAATATTCCTCAAAGAAGAAGGCTTAACACACTTTTGAGGAACAGTTCTGAATGTAATTAAGCTTGGAGAAATGCCTGTAGGATAAAGTCCTAAAAACACTTCCTGGAAAGTAAAATATTTCTTGTTAACGTTGAGATGATTAAGTTCTCTGAATTATTGGAAATCACATGTCTTAAGAGTGTAGTTAGTTAAACACATCAAATAAATTTCCCATTCAAGAGTTTTTCAATTTTTTTTACATTTTATTACAGAATATACAAATAAAAAGAACATTTAAAATCACCCTTACTTAATGTATACCCTATCCTCCACATTACCCCTATGAGAAGTTTACTGTTAACACCTCTCTGTAGGATCAAGGCCATAAAACATAAAACAGAGTGTATAATAGCTTAACATTTCTTGAGAATTAGCAAAATTGAGAAATTAAAGAAGGCAGAAATACATTGAAACCAATAGCAAAAAATGGAACTTGAATGCAAATTTTATTTGAGCTTTGATGCATATTCTAAAAATACATAGGTTAACCTGTATTTCTTTATTTCAGAGAGTCAGTATTTCAGACGAAGAATCCATCAACAAAATGTGTGCCTCAGAACTCTTATTTAATCTTTTTTTATTATTTTTTATCAATTTAGTATTCCAAGACCACATTCCCAAAACACCTTTCTTCTCAGCCTGCAGCTTGACTACAGAGATATCGAATATTTGACTCCACCTATCTTCTCTCCCTAAGCAGCCTGGCCTCATTTCTGGTCTGATCCTTTCCTGCAAAATAATCAAAGCTCTTCAAACAACTTGCTCTCTGGTGACCTGGAGTCTCTCTACTGGCAGAAGTAGCAGAGTAGAATGAGCATACTCTGACCTGGAAGGTGTTATTCACCTGAATTTTCAGGATTTCAGGTTCTCCTCACATGACATGAATGTAATTAGAGGAAAAAGAGAGTGAGCCTGGAATCCAAAGCACATGCAAACTTGAGGCTTGATCATGAAGCAGTTTACTTCACGGTGTAGAGCCTACTTCTATAAAATACCCACTGAAGCCAGTGGGATAAGCATGACAGTAAACACAGTACACATTAGTATGTGTTTGTGAGAACTACAGGTTAAAGCAGGACTATATACTAAAACATTTAGTTGCATGTATACTAAGAGGAATTAAACTGATGTTCAAGTCAGTGTTTTTCTCTCTTGAAAAAGGTAGCTTTCAAGGAGGACAAGTTCAGAAACAGTCACAGTTTCAAAGAATTCAGACTCCATGTATTATTTTGTTCTATATGAAACACAGGATTTTATAGATAATACAATAGGATGTGTTATGTTACAGTGTATGATACTTTTTCATTATGATTCTCCATCAATAACTACTGTACATCACATCTTGACACACAACTATCAGTTCTTTTCCACAAGTCATTGTGCTCAAATGTAAATCTGCATATTTCGGAAAGATTTTCAGTGGATATGGTAATACACTTGTTTATAAAATATGATGACATAAATTAGGAAATGTTGAAAAATCATATAAAATTATCCTTTTGCACAAAGTAGAATCAATAAATAAGGAAAAATGTTCATTACCTTGAGCGTTTTTATTCCTCTCTGTAAATGAAGGCACCAACAGAATTTCTGCGGAGAGCTCTTCAATTTTTTCTTCCATTAGTAAGAAGAGTTTGATAAGTTGAGAAAGACATTTGAGTTGATACAATGTTAAGCAGAAGTTCCTTCCTTTTTTGTGGTATTCTTGGGAGGCTGTTTAAGTAAAATCATAAAATACCTTTTACTATAGCTTAAAAATGATCTTACAAAACTGATTATGTAAGAAAGGATAATATATTGAGTAATTTCATTTTTCTCATAGCATAATGTATCTTTTTCTCATTATAAAATATTGTTACATTAGTTCTTCCTAAGTCTTTCTCAACTGTCTGGGAAATTACAACTGAATTCCGGGTTTTGTTATTCATTAGCTAGGATTTCTTCCAAGCAACAGATCTACTCAGAAACCTTCTCACCTGTGATTTACAGAAAAACCCCTGTGTTGCAAAAACTGATTGAACAAAAGGAAAAAAACACGTCATTACTGTATTTTAATGGTTTGGGACATCACATCACTACACTGTCACTCTGCAAGTCACCTTGTCTGTTTAATAATCTGCTAGCACAATACAGTTGATGAATATGACATTTGAGTGAAAAGAAACATCAATCTAACACTCCACAACTTTAAATATGTGGGGTTTGAAAACAAGTGAGACTGTCAGTGAACAAATATCAGCAAGTATTATACCTATAAGCATTTGGTATTTAAAAGAAGAAACTGAACATTTTATTTTGAAAGGTTAACACTTGTAATCATAACATATAATCATGTCACATCAACCAGGGAACTCTGATTTGAGCACAGTCAGACTATAAAAGACTGTGAGCTGTTTCCAATTCAGTATTACCAAACCACATGGTTTTAAGTATTTTAATTTTATAACTTCTTTAAATGTAACAAATTTGCACTTCTATGCAAATTGCGGTGAACTGATACCATGTTCCTATGCAGTTCTGTTGCAGATGTAACATCAGCAGAACAGTTTATGTAGAAAGTGTCAGAGTGAGAGCCAGAGTAGTTTGAAAGGGAAGCTCTGAAAGACGAAAACAAATAGAAATTGATTGAAATGTACTTTTATGTGTCAAATCTCTCTTACCTTTGCAATTTTGAAGTACTCAGTACCTCCCTTTTTCCTCAAAGTTCCTAGATATTTTTTTTAGGTATTCACAAATCACTTTTAAATAGACATAGATCTAAGTAGCAGAGCTGAGCTCTGAATACAAATTCCCTAATTTGCTATTCCAGTTTTGCAGCCTTAGAGATTGAACTGCAAGTTTTGCATCCACATCTGAATTTCCTCAAAGTTCCAAACAGATGTATTCATGCTAGTCCCTTGCATTTCTAAGAATGGCAAAAGAAAGCGTTATGCATAATTGCCTCTGTTAGTGCCTTTCCTCTCTGAATAACAAGTAAATAATACCTGTACCACTGGATTCCCAATTTTAAGTCTTAAACTTCCAAAAAAAGACGTTCTGCTATTCAGAGAATTTTTCTCCTTTACCTGAAAACTAGTTAATGTAAACTGAGTTTAACTGACACGAAATTACTGCTTGAGTCTGCAGACAACCAGAAATAACGGAATCAAGATGTAAGAACCGCAAATCACATCATAAAAATCAATGGAACCTTAGTTCTGTCTCCTGTAATTTGAAAACCTTGTGATGCCCCTGACCCCTCTTTTGAGGAACAAAGAAACCTTCCAATTACTTGATTGCCCCAAGCAATATTGTCCTCATTAGACCGAAAGGTAGTGGACCTAGAAGCCAAAGGTATACCACAGTAATATTAATTTTAAAATATATTCCCAAATTCAGAAAAAAGTCAAAACTTTAATTTTTACTTTCAATGACCACTCAAAGTGTATTTCAGCTGGAAGCTGAAGATACTAAGTTCAAAGACCCCTCTTTTTTCATGCCATTAAGAAGTTGAGAAGAACACCTTCATATATGACAAAGCATATTACAGTATATGCAAACCAATATTTAAATAATCATCAGAGCAAAAGCTTACTATTTAATACTACATAGGTTCTACAAACGTCTAGAAAAGCCCTTCAGACTTTTAGGTTGTGAAGTATAGACAAACTTCTAGATGCTTGAAGGTAGTGAAGAATACTGGGATAATTTCATGGCTGACATAAAACTCTGAAATAAAATTAAGAAAAAAATAGAGGTAAGCATAAAAGAAATTTTGTCTTTGATAAAAAGGCACAAACATATGCACCATCATCTGATAAACAGCCAATCCTTACAGACAAGACAAAAAGAAGTAAAAGAACAGTGGTTTAAGTGCACTCATGAAGACCTGCATCATGAAGTTGAAACCCCTGAATCAGTCAGATTTGGAACTAATCAGAAACCTAGAGACAGTGAGAACATGGTGATCCAATTCAACATAAAGTGATGTGCAAAGCTCTGTGACCAGAAGATGGTCAAGACAAAGCTATTAGAACACAGAAAGATGAGACCACCATGTAATAAATATTATTCTTCCTAGATTGCTGACAGCAGGGGAAGAAGGCTAAACAATCATCTTGCAGCTGCAAGGCAGAGAATACTTAAGATGGGATGCATCACACAAACCAGATAATAAGACTTCTCTGGAAGAAGAAAAACAACCAACCAACCAATGACCTACCTATATGGGACTTATAGAGAGCTCCATATACTACTTGTAACCCATTCTTAAATTTTCTTTTGTCCTCTGTTAGGCTTTGTTGTGATCAAGAAAATGTAACGTGACTTACATTTGACATGAAAGTATACCAAAGACCTGGATGTGACAGATTCATGCATCATTTACACAAGCTTTTTGTTACAACACTATGGATGGGTAAAGCCACATACTCTCACATTAGCAATCAACACAAATGCTTATGTATCATCGAACCTGGTTATCAACCAAAACTGATGATAATAATGCAATAGGTATTTGAAAGGACAAGTGCTGGTCCAGTAACATCTCTCAACTGCTGATACACACAGCTCACGTAAATTTATGTGTTATTCTGCACAGTTCACAGTTTTTGAGGCTCTTGACTCAGGGCAGTAATCTTTGAACTACTCACCTGAGCTATCCAGAACTACCACTGCAAGGCACTGTTCCATCCCATTTTACTCATCCAGAAACCATGGGTCTTACTAAAGAGTGCAGTCTCTACAGCTGCGGAAGCATAAGCATGCCAGAAACAGACACAGACTAATTGTTATGTAGACTGGTGCTATTTCTTGTGGGCTTGCATAACAAAAGCATGGTATTGGGCAGTCCAACTTTTGCAATAAGTTAGCTTGAACCTCAACTCAGCTTAGCTCATCCACAGCAGTTTGGAAGAACTGGACAGGGGGAACCACCAGAAGTGAATTTCCTTTGATGTACGTTCATTTTCATGTCCGCAGTTTTACTGTCTCTCAGAAAAGACA
Organism: Haliaeetus leucocephalus; assembly: GCF_000737465.1. Classification (NCBI taxonomy): domain Eukaryota; kingdom Metazoa; phylum Chordata; class Aves; order Accipitriformes; family Accipitridae; genus Haliaeetus; species Haliaeetus leucocephalus. The sequence goes on along the minus strand of NW_010973034.1, from coordinate 624,826 downwards.
ACTCATTTATTTAGTTCCTGATGACCAAATAGTATGCACACACCTCAGTATCCAAAGCTTGATTGAAAGATCTTATATACGTCCCAGACTCTTAGGTTTCAAAATAGTGATGGCAGCATTCAACTCTGAGGACCACTGACCAGGCTGCTTGAATGAGCACATCACAGTCCGTTTCTTAGCAGAGGGGAATGAAAAGGCATTTCTTCTCAGGCATTGATCTGATTGGACAACCACAGCACAGAAACATTTAAGAGCCATGTAACAGCAAACAGTTAAGCAGCCAATGTGATGACGTACTTAAAATGTGGAAACAGGTTTGTAAGTCTTGTAGAATATTGTCATGAAGAGTACAGGCCTCCATGTGCATAGATGTGAAATAGACATGGGAATCCACTCTGATACATGTCCAACAAAATCTTAGTGTCATGAACCTGTCTGGAGGGAAATCAGCCCTACTCACAGAGGAGTGTATGATTACTCTGAAAAAGTTATTGAATGGATCATGACTTTTGATGTTAGGTCAGAGAACTAACATAACTCATTTATCCAGGTGACATTGTGCAGCAAGAGAGACACCCCTCTGTGATGAAAATGGTCTACAGCTGTTCACAGCCCAGTACCCAGTTCACAGAGGACCATGCAGAGCATGACTGGAAGCACCTGAAGCTGATCTCAGCCAGCCATGAATCAGAGTTAGCAATGGCATTCCAGTCTAATTGCAGAATAGAAGGAAGCATGCAGCAAGTTACATGACATAAACCAACTTCTTTCCTGAACTGCCTGCAGTTTGCTACTATCATTCTTCTAAACTTGATTTCTTCTGCATGACTGAAGTTTAATTCATTTAGTCCTTGTACAAGGAAATAGCTGCAGCAGAATCTTTAGCTACAGGCTAATGGACCTCAACAAGACCTCTGTAGTGTCTCCTAACAACAGGACATGTTGACCTCCTGTTAAAGCACTACCTTGTGAGAAACATTTCTGAAAAGGGACAGAAAGTCTGGTACAGAGGCTACAGAGAGGCAAAGTGGATCATACAGCCATTGCCAATGTGCTAATGAGATAAATTTGCAACTATTGCTCTAAATAGAGGTGAGGTCAGGACCTAAACAAAGAGAGAGGAGTAAGAAAAGGTTCTGAGCTCCTTAACAAGCCTCAGACTTCCTTCTGTGCAGAACAAGAATCACAAAAATATTGCTGTTCACCACCATTGCCTATACTGATGATTTCAGAACTGCTGTGGAGGCCAAATCTGCCAGCAGAAAAATCCTGAGCCAGTACGATGAGCTATCTTTAGGCACAACAAAAAAGATCCCAACCAACCAAGCACAATGTCAGGGACCACCAAAGACTGGCTGCTCCATGAAGGACAGGAAGTAGAACATGTAGAGCACAACGATATGGTCATCAGGACAGGCTCCTAGCCAGCCAAGGCCCCGTCCTGCAGTCCCTAAGCAAGGCAGACCCAGAGATGGTAGGTTTCAACCAAGAGTCCAGATGATCAGCCAAGTTCATGGTGATGACGCAAATCTGAGGTCAAGCCAGGAAGTTAATTCACAGCTTGGAGCCAGGATCAGGTCTGGTAAGGGTAACCAAGGGTCAGACACAGTTCAGTGATCATTAGGTAGGACCACAGTGATAAGGCAGGTTCAAGCTCAAGCCAGAATGTCTCAATCAATGGGGTCCATGGCCAGTCACAGACACAGCTCTGGTGAAGATGGACATCAGGACACCTGTGATGTAGCGCAGGCAGGGACTGAAGACCCAGGCCCCATCTGAAATAGGTCTCTTGGGCACGCTGTGGTGGAAGCCCCAGAAGAGGCTGGTCAGGGCCATTAAGGCCCATTAGTGCACCCAGGGCTTTGTTGCACAGCCCTCCAGGAGCTTCACTTTTCAGACTAAAACCACAGAGAACAGGTAGTTTCTGGAAAACTGTCTCTGCTTCACCAAGGACAGCATAATTATTTTGCTAAGAGGAAGGAAGAGAAAGTACTTTAGGCTTCTGCTATCTAGACCATGGTCCTTTCTGGGGGATAGCAGAGAGAAGAGGTAGAAAAGACATAAGGTTTACTTGAATTTACTTGAACCTGCACTGCATTTATTTGTAGGAAGTAAATAAATCTTGATGTTCACTACACAAAACGGGAAGGAAGCAAAGGAATAAGCTCAAAACTTTCAACATCTTAACACCCTTACATTTGGAAAATATGTACTCTCGACTTCCTATCACATAGAGGCAAAGGGGACATAAAAGGTAATTTATTTCCTCTGGCATGCTGATTTACCACCCCAACCATCAAATGACAGGCAGCAGGAGTCTGTCATCCCAAACATGGTGACTCTTAGAGAGCTTTGCTTATAGGAAAAGAAGCTCAAAGTTAAACTAATATTGAATGTCTATCAAATTGTGCAGACTATGGCAGGACATCAGTAAGGCAGCTGATGCAGTCACACAGCATCAGAGAAACTGGGAGTACTTATTTTCAAGTTTAGCCTTTCACTTTAGCAGAATGGATTGAAGCTGAAGAAATGTTCCTAAGATCTGAAGGACATGCTACCCTTGTTGAAGAACAAAGGAGTCCATCTTATCAGAGACCATTCAGCTGGACAGAAGCATACTATTAATCTTCAGGAGGTAGGAATGAGCACTCTGACCCAGCTGATCAACTGTCCTGCTAAACTAGGGGTTAGAGATGGACTACACTGGATCTCAAGTTTCTGTTCAGATCTAATCCAAACCTCATGACATCAAAAAAGTGGCAAATGCATAGTCCTTTCCAAAGCAGCAGGAAAGCCTTAAATGCTGGCAAGTCTAGTGATGAAATACGGCCATTGCAAATACTACATAGCTGAGAAGAGGCCCTGAGCAAAGGCATCAATGCCACAACCATAACTAATAAAAGCTATTCAGTGGGGGGTGGAGGCCTGGTAGTAAAAAATGTAAAAATATGTGAAACAAGCAGAATACTCCAGCTTCCACATCCTCCAAATTAAGACAGTGTTAAGTTATGATAAACATACATCAATAATAAAGCACAAATCAAGTTTGATCTAATTTTTTACACAGCCTTTCAAAACAATCTGAGCTTCTGTTCCACCCTTGCCCATTATGCAACCTAATTTAGTTCTCAAAATTCTCACAAATGTGTTTTAACATCTTAACATAAAATCCATGTGTCTTGCATTCTTCAATATACAGTTGATCCAGGTTCTCAGGTAAACTTAAGCCAAAACAGTTCTACCATCGGTATGGAAAAACTCTTCGGTTGCATTTTCAAATGTCCTAAACTCAAAGGCGTTTACTCAGCTGTTTTGTAATTTAGAACAGAAGGTCCACTATAACCCAGGTTATGGGTCTTCTTTCCCTATGCTAACTTGCTGCATCACTCAAAACCTGAAATTCTTGCAATGGTCATCCCACAATTTCTTGCTTTTCTCCCTTCTTTCTCAGACTGGAAAATTCTCCTGCAATTGGAGGAGCTATACAGAAAAGATTATGAAAGGACCTAGACAGAAAGAACATAGGTAACATTCAGAAACAAATTGCTGCTGAAACAGTCAAGAACCAGCAACATACATAGGGTTTTGCTGTTTCATTACACAAATGATGACATTTGGTTAACAGTAATATTTAGATTCAGATGCTGATAATTTGAGATAAGCATGTAGTGCAAACACACCCCACAAAAGGTAAGCACTCTCATCATAATTTTCAACAACCAGGTTTAGTGATACACTTATGAAAAAGATTAACTAGAAAACAGCAAAAATGGCATTTGTTTTGTGCAGATGCAGTTACACACACACACACAAAATTCAGATAGCTATTTATTCAGACTTTTGATAGCATTCTAAGGCTTCAGAACTTCTAAATGGCAGATAAGCATGCTGCCTTGAATTAATTTTATTCTTATATCTTAGGTTTGAAATGCTAGACTGAAAACAATTTTAACTTAATTAGCTGACAAACCACTCCTTCTGCCAATGAACAAAAAAAAGTATGACTCAACACTTTTCTTGGAGTATGAAAAACACAACACTCCGAACAAGTAAATGGTAACTTTACTGCAGTTTTTAATATGAATTCCTTCGAATAGAGAGTAATAAAAAATGGTTTTGACTTAGATCAATTGTAAGAAATATTAGTACAAAATGTATTTAATTTGAAAAATTATAAGCACCTCAAAGAGGGGTGGCTAAGAAATGAGAGTCTTTATGTATCATAAACGTAAGAGCATAATATTGTAAGAGTAGCTATACCGGGTCAGCTAGCGTATTTTATCCCAGTATCCTGTGCTTGGACAGTGACTGAAAGAGGAAGACTAAATAAAAATATAACAAGGAAACCATATATAATATTTTTTCTTCAGAGCTTACCTAGCTCTTGACCACTTGCAGCTAGACAGCTTCCACAGATAGATGTGGCATGCATTAATAATCTGTGGTGGGTTTCTATTTCATCAATTTCTCCAGTTACCCTTTCATACCAGCTAAATTTTTATCATCCATAACATTTTGTGGAAAGAAGTTCCACACTTTACCTACACTCTGAGTTAACAAGTATATAATTTTGTTTGGTTGAATATTCATCTTCTAACTGCACCTGATGCCAAATAGTTTTAACAATCAGTCAACTACTGATACCTGTTTATTTTTATAATGCCTCCCTTCATTTTATAAACATCTATCCTATTTTACCACCTTAATTTTGTTTTCAAACTGAGGAATTGTAGCTTGCTTATTTCTCCTTATATGGAAGCTGGTTTACATTTTTTATCACCTTGTTGCCCTTCTCTAAGTCTTTTCCACTTTTTTCTACATCAACAACTCAAAAACATGCATATCTAGGATATAGTCTAAAGAGAGAGTATCAATAACATAAAAAAGACACATAGGACATTACTAGTGAAATCAGGGACAACTTTGCAATACTAACAGTCAACTTAATACCTCATCTTCTAATAAGATAAATTAAATACATTGTAGAGCTAATTCTACTCAATATTAATTCTAACAAAAAATCATCATGTCATTCAAATGTCAAGGTTAAATTCAGTATGGATGCAATATATCTTGAACACTGAATCTCAGTCTTCTCTTACGTATTTGTACATAAAGATATTTTCTGCAAAATAATGTGACCACTTGGGAGTTCTCAGGAATAAGAAAAAGATGGTATCAGAGAATTTCACTTCACCCGTGATGAAGTAGTGTAGTGCCCATATGAATTCTAAGCCACCTAATAAGTTAATTAAAGCATTTTTCAAGCAACATGGAGCGGAAGACACACATTCAGTAAAGCACTTGATTGTAGTACCTGAGCTTCTCCTAAATACTTAAATTCAGTAGCAAGATATCTGCCTTTATCTTCCACTTAAAAAGATTTGCCTTCATCTCTAAAAATGAAGCAGCATGAGAAACAAGGTTGTCCTAGATCTAAATGACCTGTGTACACCTGCTAACGTGATTTTATAGCAAGTTTCAAAACTGGTACTTTTCTCAAAGCTGTAGCTCTTGAAACCATTAAATAAAGTGTTTCCAATTTCCTTGGTTATAGCCTGGAAGCATTTAAAATCTCAAAAGGCTTAAGAAAATATGCATATGAATGAATCCCATAACTTTAACATAACCGTTGTGATTTTTTTTCTTTTTTCTTTATTTTTAATGAGCGTGGCTCCCTATATGTTTTAAACAATTTGGCATAAACAACATCTTAAAAAATTGAATGGCTAATTCTGATCATTTCAACCCACCCAGGGATGTGACACAGTAAAGTGTAGTGCAGAAATCCCTGCATCATAGGTGAGCTGGCTGTGGATGTTCAAGAATAGCTATACTACAACACCATTGCTCTCAGATTAATTAGCCTTACTACTCACTGTACAGAGCCACATGGCTAAACTGCTTCTGAGACTCATGATGGAATCCTTGGAAAGCAACCTGATGACTGTCTTCTTCAGTGATTACAGTGGGGATTTCTCCCTCAGCAGGAACCAAGGGTTTAAAACCCTTTTAATCAATTTTACTGTAAAACACCTTCCCAATACATTAAATATCATTCCCCTGCCCCCATTTATAAGGCTTAATTTCATATAAGATAGATCTACAATATTGTTCTACAAGGGACACAAGAAAGCGATATCAGAGATTTCATCCAATAAAGTTATATGAGGAAGAAAATCGAAAAAGTGTAATATTAAACTTAAAATCTAACTACAACCTGCATACAAATAATAAAGCCTTTTCATAAATGGAACTAACATTTTGTTAAAATCTGAAAAGAAATAGCCTAATAAAGCAATAGAAACCCAGCTGCTGATAGTCACTGTGTATAAGGATATTTCAAGGGGTAAATTTTCAAAGCAGTGCACAGGGAGTTACACACATAAATTCCATTAACAATAATGTGTTCCTCAGCTCTCAGTGATATTAACTTTTAAGTGATGCTATAACTGTTCTAACAATCTTGCATTTATGACAGCATTCATCTGCACAGTATCTCCTAAACAGAGCTTGTATATAAACTGTATTATTCTTTCACTTGCATTTAGTAATGATATATTCAATTTTTATGGACATCTGCTCACAGTTTTCTCAAACTGCATGTTGGTGTATTTTTTTTTAATGTAACTGCTAGGTTTAAATAATTAGTATGGCTGGATATAATCACTAATTTCCTCATACTGTAAGAGGCAACTTAATATTTCTGCATAACAGATGTAATACACAGTATTACACAGAACTAAATTATTACAAACAGTGCCAGCAATTTTCCATACACAGTACTTAAGATAATTATAAAAAATCATCTTCATTACTGCATGCTAGCATTTTTTTAACAGTTTCATTTGGATAGGTTACAAGATACATTCAAATCACACAGATACAATTACTGCAAACCCAAGAAGCTATAAAATGTTCCCAACCAAATCCCTTTGACCCTGTTAATGTCTGTTCCTTGTTAATCTAAGGCAAACATTGTTTGTAGCGTGCATTTGTTATGCAATATGAAAAAAAAGAAAGGAAATCCCTTAACAGTTGTTATTGATTCCAGCATTTACTGACTGAAAGTTAAGTGCCGTTTACAAAACAGAACAGATGCAGATGCTGACAAAAAGGTAAACAATTGTTGCATGGCTTACTGCCAGATTCTAAGCCAATATATTAAACTCCAAGTGAAGCACATTTCCCCTATAGATTGCACTTATTGCCACTTCATTTCCTATGTGCTCTGTCTCTCTATTGCTGTGCCTGGCACTAAGCTATTTTCAGTTCTTTGGTGACCCCTGAGGCCTAGTGCTACCTCACATAGCCATTAGTGAAGGGAATTGCATGTGTCTGACATGGCCTGAAACCAATTATTTGATATTTTCTTCAGAATGATGCCCAACTCTGTTGGGAATGAGCAATCATGAAATAATTTACCTCCTGATTTAATTTTTTCCTGCACAAATTAGTTGTAGCCTGAGCTAGCTATACACAGCTGCCTGTGACATATCTCTGTCTTATCAAGATTCTACTTGAAATGATGAAAAGGGGAAGGGGGGAGGAGAGTTGAATAGAAGAGGTTGGGGAATCCTGCTTTAAAAAGGCATTGACAAGTTTATCAGATATACTGATCACATGTGCTCTCCGCTGATTGAAACTGACAGACCCATAAAGAACTATCAGTGCAGCAAAGGAAACCACATGGATGCAAACTGTTATCCGAGTGTTTAAGGTTTTTTAAACACCTGTCTTGCTTTGCAGCTCCCTGTTAGTTCCAGTGAGACCCAGGAGTGCCAGGAGAATCTGATAAAGCAGCTTACGCAAACAGACTATATGTTGGCTTATTTTTGTCCCTTTTTTTTTAAATGGTCACAGATCTAAAGATAGCAAACGTTTTCTTACTAGACATCACCCCATTAACTTATGACTTTCCTAAGTGCTTATACTATACATCCATACTGTGCATGTGTCAAAAAAATGCAGTGAAGTAAGGGATCTCAACTTATGTATAAACATGGTAAGCATGTATAAATTTGCATATATTTAATCAAGAGAGTGTGTCTGTCATAGAAAGAGATATGTCACTGCCAGCTACTAAACAGCCTCAGCGATGACTACACTAATCTTCTGAAAGAGATTCACTATACATGAAATTTTAATCAAATCTGCTCCATAATGTCTTCCCAGTTAAATGAGATCAGTTTTCACTTCATCGTGAAGGTTGATTCCATATGAGGTTGCTAGATGTTTGCTAACAAATGCTTAAGTCCTTTGTTAACACTGAGTGTATAGGTCTGTCAAAATTAAATCTTTACTTGAAACCATGTTCACTGATCAACTGATGAAAGGATAGACCAGTGCTGGAAACACAGGTTGGAGAGCAAGAACATCTGATCATGCTCTGACACCAAATTTATGTAGTAATCTTGAGCAAATCATCTCACCAATTTGACTCCTTGATAGCACACAGCTACTTTACAACTCTGTTGAACAAATTACAGAGACTTCCTCAAGTGCTCTGAGGATGAAGTACCCTGTAATAATGTTTAATAAAGCTACTTTATACACAGATACCTATCTCAGCTTGCTCTGAAACCAGAGACTCAACCTGCTCCTTAATTTTCAAAAACACATGTATCCTCTAATAAATTACAAGACATTCCAATTATACACTGCAATTTCTGGTAGACAATGACATTTTAAAGAATTCAAATGTAAACAAATTAATTAGTCTCTGAATTAAAACTAATTAATGATGGGTCCATTTACGGAATTTAGCAGCTGGTATCCAATAATTTCCTGATAATTACCATAATAATGAAATAGCAGACATTCTTTAAACTTCCCTTTAATTAAAATGGCCATAAAACTTGTAGATAGACTGTATTTGCAGTTGTTTATAGTATTTCTGAGGGTTTTTGTAGGTGCTATTCTGTAATTGACAATTTTTTCTGAAGTAGTGACTATAAGCAAACAGTCCTCTTCAGAAAACTGCAAGAATTATCCGATGACAAAATGCTACTCTCTGCAATGTTTCTCAGTACAACTGAAACCATATTCTGGCCTTACCAATGACAGAAACTGGTTCCACACACGTTTTGTGAATTTTCTTGCCTACACTGTGGTCTGAGGGAGTCATTGCATTCCCTGAAGTCTTCACACACAAACACAGAAAAGAACAAAGTAGAGTGTTTGAAGAAAGTATAAAAACTGAGAGACCCTGTAGCAAACTGGAGATAGCACCTATTTTGAAACAGAGGAGTCACTGAAGAACTCCAAGAAGCTGATCTTCTTCAGTCTTTGCTGAAGAGAAATTAAGTACTGCCATGTCTGTCAAACTTTCTCATGAATTCTAACTTTGATAGGACTTGTATACATTTCCCTGTAAACCATTTAAAACACTTGGCTGATAAAAGACAATTGTATTTGAAAACACAGTAATTAACATATTTATTTTAATGTGATTTCAATTTCCTCGATGTTTGCAAATATAAAAATGTCTGCTAGCTTCATTTCTGTTCTCTGCATTTACATTCACATGGGTGTCTCACAGATTGGTTCCTTACATCAGACCCACTCTATTAAAATTAGATTGTTAGGAACTTTCAACCAATCAGGAATTTCTATCAAGTGTTCATCATTCCTTTGTGTAGTCTAAGCATGATATTATGTATTTCCTTAAATAATAGATTAAAGTGCCTCTGTCAGTTTTGCTTCTCTTACTCCTTGGAATTTCCAAGATATAACAGAGGCAGATAGTGACAGCTTTTGTTCTAATAAGAGAAAACACTCAAAAAATTACTTATACAGCTGGAGTCAATACTCATATTTCTGCTTCCTACCTCTTTATATTTCAAAACCCTAGTTAGGCAAAGTCACCACAAAGTTCTCATGATTACTTTTACAAGGAATATAAAAATCAGAAATAAGCTTAGGCATACAGAAAAAAGGGCAGACACTGCCATTTAAAAACTTCTGAAGAAATAAGTTTGGAGATTCATAACCTTCAACAAATATTTTGTAGAAAGGCTAGAATACAAATGAAGGATTAATCATATGTCAGCACGGATGTACACATATAGGTCCCTACTCACTGAGCTGTGACTGCACTCTTAAAACACCTCTTTATAGATGAGCTGATAGTACTGTGTGTAACAGAACACCTAATTTCTATGTTACAGAAATTGCTGGACTTCCCTAGCACATGAACAGCAAATTAGTACACCATCCCTTGTACTTAAATTCAAAGATTTGGATCTTAGCCAGAGGATGACCAGTACACAAAGCTGCTGAGGAAAATGAAGCCTGAGAAAGTCTGAGACCAGTAACTGATCCAATTCCAGACAGTCCGCAAAGTTTAGGGGTACTAAAAATCTCCAGAGCACTAACTGCTAAATTTCTAACTAAAAAGTTGGACTGGATTATAACCACCCTTAGTCTCTCTAGATCAGACAGACAGGAATATCTCCATTGCCTTGATATATTCAGCAAATGTAGTGAGAAGTATTATGAAATGACTGAACTCAGTAGATACAGCAGCCCCTTGATTGAAGATGTAGGGGTTTTTAAAATTTCTAAGCCTAAGGCACAGTGAAAAGGAGATTTCATGTTCTAACTTAGCATGTAACATCCACCTTGTGGATGTGATACACCCCCAATTTAAACACATACTATTTTTTGCAAAACTATTGTGACTAAAATAATTTTGCCCTTTTAAAGTTAAATTTACTGTCTGAATACATTTTTTGTGACAGAAGAGGTTCTCTGTCTTCACAAAAATCATAGCCAGGACCATCTAATTAATTTGTGATTATATGATGGTAGATGCATGTATTGAAAGGACTCCTGTAACAACTTTCTTTTCAATCAGTACTGCAGGAGTCTCTTTAAAAGACATTTTTGAAGTCTCCTCTTATCTGCCATAGTTCTACACACTTTTCTTCATACAGGCCTGTATTCTGAAGTAAAAGAGAGCCTAGCTTAGTAATTCTCTCTCAGATTTTGTCATTTTTTATTATTAAACAGAATACTACAGTATATAAATCTCAAACTGACCTCTGACCACTCACAAAGTATCAGACTGGAGAGTAAATCACTTTCATCTTTTAAACTTGGGAGGAGAATGCAATAATTAGAGGGCATAGTGAGTTAAATGCTTTCTTCATGCTGAGGAAGAACATGCAGGTGTGCTGAGAGAGCAAAAAAGAAGATAATTAGTCGGTCTTTGCTAATTGTGGGCATTCTGAAAGAAAAAAAAAAACCACCCAAGAATGGAACTATGCCCCTTTCAGCCTCTACAGAATTCAGAAAAAAGATTCGAGTTCGTGTTGGAAAAGATGAAGTGGAAGAACTTTATCAGGACACAACAGTCTAAAAAAACCTGTAACCCAAAAGAGCATCAAGAATTTAATGTTTAAAAATAAATAATTTTAAAAGTGAAGTTAGTGTTTACTTATTAAATAAACAACATGATTATAAAATTCAGGAATGGGCATCTTTTGAATATGACAAAGAGTCAATAATGAGATTTCACTGCCCGTTTTCATGTTATGGTCTTAATAAGTAATTTCAAGCAACTGCTCTAAAAAGAAGGAAGGTATTCAGGCATGCTACCAGCTTTGAAATTCTGTCAGTTCAATTGGCATTTCAGTAACTTAGATACTGTTATCTTACCCCCTACTATAAGCTTAAAAAGTAACAAGCTTAATGCTTTTGTAATCCTTACGAAAATGTCATTCTCCCACTAGAAACACATTTGTGGTCCTAGGGTATTATGTTCATATGGCCTTTAAAAGAGTACCTCTTTTTTATTAAAACTTCAACTCTGTATGTTCAAACAGATGGTTTTATTTTCTCCTCAGTACTACTCATATTTCCATTTAATATAATTGTGCAGTAGAAATCAAATACAATGCTTGCAAGGATAAGAAATAAATAATATGTGACAAAGAGGCTATGAAACACATTATTTCCTATATTAAATGCAAAGACATTTATTTTGTTTCCCCTGAGTAATAGGATCTTGTTTTGGCTGTCAAAATTTTATAGGCTTCCCCAGGAACAAAGACAACTGCAGAAATCTGCATCATATCTGTATGTCCACTGGTTTTCAATTTTAACTTCCTATTATAAATTCCCACCAACACTGTTTGCTCCACTATTTTAAATATGTGACAATTAAACTTATTGAATATCTCAGTATCGACTGGCTTCTAATACAAAATTAGGAATCTCTGGTATTTATAAAGTAAAAATCTAACGACATCTGCATTTTTATGCAATCCATATGTAGTACCCATGTCATTTTCACTGATGTCCTCATGTTTTCTGTGAAGGTTATATATGCATGAGAGAAGTCCTATGGTTTTACTTGATACACGTTATTTCCCCATCCTTTACAGATGGAAACTGTAGGATTTTTCACTCCACCTGTGTAAGATATGGGGAAGATTGTGCCATACATCACCATGTGCAGTGCAGCTCAAGGATTCACTAGTTGCAAAGTCCATTTGCATACAGGTACCATTCTCTCCAGTAACTGCTCCGTATCTTGCTTTATACAGGCCCCTAAAGCCCTGTTCCTATAAAAGCTATGTTACCAGGCACTCTGTAGAGTGATAGAGTGAGCAGAAATAGAAGAGAGAAGGAGATGCCAAGAAGGCAGAAATATAATGGAAGCACATCAGCTACTGCTGTTGTGCAGGAACAGAAACAAAACCAGCATGTCCATCAGAAGGGATGAGCATGCTATTGTGGGCCTGCTGGAGTAAGAAAAAAAAGGACATGCAAGGAAGCAAGGAGGGTGAAGTTCCAGTTTCTGTTACTATTCCTTTATTTTTGTCTTATAATGTCTAAAAGTTACAACAATAGGTATGTAGGTCTTGAAATATTTTAAAGCTTAAATTGATGAAAAAAAACTTCAAATAAACCTCCATAATTACATTTTAAAGTTTTGTATTTCTAAAACCTTTGGCTCTTAGCAACACATTATAGACATAACTGAAAATTTGCTTGTATTAATGCAAGGATCTGGGCAATATAATGAACGTGAACTGCTGAGGCAGGATGTGATACTGGATATTATAATCTGTAATCCATATGGGCTACTTTGCATTAGCTTGCCTTACCAGCACTTCAGAAACATGCAACAGGACTTTCTAGGACAAAACAGTAGTAAGCCAAGTGACTGAGACACTTTCCCCCTTCCTCCTAATACTTCTAAAAAGCCAGATTTCAACAATGGACTACAGATAAGAAAACACGATGGAAAAGCTATTGTAACTACAACATAAATACTGTAAATTATCTGCTATAGATTGTAATCTGGACAGAAATCTCAGAAAAAGGTGCAAAGACATAAATATTAATTACATGAAACCAAGTCTGGAATTCTTTAATTTCCAGATATAAATGGAAGCATAAATTACACTAAAGTTATTGAGTCCTAATTATTCCCAGGCATGAATAACTGGTTTTTTCCTCACGCAGTCACTAAAACAGCAGGTATCAATGCTATTTTAGGCATATTTTTGATAGATAAGATGAAGATCATAGAAGATTGGTTGTAGGCAATAATCGTGGCTCAAGAGATCACAAACCAACTGAATTTAAATTAAGTGGAAGGATAAAAGCAAGTCTGAAACTAAGGTTCTTTATTTCAAAGGGAGGAAATGATAAATTACAGAAAATAAAGTCATGTGCACATGAATGTAGAGAAGAAATCAAATTTAAGTCAAATGTGCAAAACCCAAAACTTGTATTTCAGGTTAGCTGGACAGCAAATTGCTGGGAATACGTAAGTATAAGTAACCTCAAAATAGATTTTCCTTACCAAGTACTTTCATTTAATGTCCCAAAGTTACCTTCATTTCATCAAGTTACTTCAAAGCCTGTTTCTCCTCCTGCTCTCAACTCTACTGCGCAAATGCAGCTCTTCTAAACAATATTGAGTCCTTCTATTCAAGTTTAGATGTATGCCATATTCACCTTAGGTGTTCCATAAACACAATATATTTATTAGGAACTCATGAATAATTAAAGATAATAAATTAAAAACATCATAATTTAAATCACAGTTTGTATTTAAATATATCTTTCAAATAGAATGGAAGCTGGTCATATTCTGGAGAAAGAAAAGAGACAGGAAGCCTGCTGGACTCGTAAATAAGAAGATGGTACACTGGGTATAATAATTATATATAAGTGTAAAATATGAATATTAAAACAAATCAGTGAAGGTGATTTAATTACTCTGTAGCTAAAAATGTACTAAGTCAAATCTGCATCACTTCAGTTTACCTACACTTTGCAAGGATATTTTCCTAAAAATAATCAACTACTGATTTTGATGAACACACTATATATTGCCTCAGATTTTATGAACAAATTTAATTTAAGATTTTTTAAGTTATTAATTATATAAATACACTAAAAGTGTATTTTATTGGCAGATGCCATTAGATTTGAGAGCCTATTTAAGGGTCTCTGGCAAGTTTGTGACTAAATGAAAATATTAAGCCAATGAATTTGAATATGTCACAAAAAATAAAACTCAAAGCTTTTATCTCTCCTTAGTTTTAACCACAGGAAATTAAAAAATACGCTAATTGTTCTACACATTTACATTCTCTCTGTATATACATAAAAAAGTATATATTATTAAAACCAAAGAAAACCTTCCACTAATACATAAAATGTGTATAATTTCATGGTTTTTAAGTTTCTTTGGCTGATGTCTTATCACTTGTAAGACTAGCTGTTGCTTAATCTAAAAGAGATGAAGGATTAAGATAAGTTAGTAATGCCCGATTAAACTAGCTTAACATTTTTGTAAACAAAGGAACACGAAAAAGGTTCAAAGGGTAAAAGTACAATCCACATTTAATAGGCTTACTGCAAATAATTTCTGAGAAATATCACATTGGAAATTGAAGCAAAAAATCATAAGAGAGAAGCTGAAAACCAGCTGTCTGGATCAAGTTATAACATAAAACCACCTGCCTCCACTAGAGTTGGCAATCAAAGATGCCAAGTTCCAAAGAATGTGCCTCTTTTCACGTACCATTTTGCCAGCTTCTCTCTCAAACCATGCTCATCCTCAGTCCTGATAAATGGATACAATTTCATTACAGTACTTGACAAATAACTGTTCTAATACAGTATGAAAACAAAAATGTTAATTCCTTACTTCATAAATAGATTGTTACATATGAAATATTTTAAAGATTTATAACTCTGTTAAAGCTTGTTATAGATTACCTATATTTTTCTGACAGAAGTAGGTCATCTATAGAAAGTTTTCTGAGGTTCTAGCATTGTTCACTATTTTCTGTTATTTTTTCCTCTCCTATATAGTATGATCAACTACAGCAGTTCTTATGAAAAAAAAACCCCACACAAAAAAAAACCCCCAAAACCCAAACCCCAACAAACCAAAAACCACATTTCCCTGAGAGTGGACTAAGTAAACACAACCCCTTTTTTTCAGCTCTCAGATAACAATCCCAATTGAATGCCTCAGATTAAATTATTTTGCTGTTCTGAAATGTACTGGTTTGGTGCTCGTTTGGAGAGGGCAGAGGCAACATGCATCACAAAATAAGAAACACACTGGTAAGAAAAAAAATCTCTTTCCCTTTCACTCCTTCCCTCCATACTCCAGCATGTTTTTTTTCATACTCAGAAAACTGAGTATCACTGTCAAGGCAATCCATTAAAGTTGTCTTTTAACTTAACCTATGTATAAATACAGACTTCCACTCTCAATTGTGGGAAGGCAGCAAAGGTATCATCAGAATTTAGTAAGAGTTCCAAGCAGGAAAAGCCACTTGACACTAAGAACTTGTCTACCATTACAAACTTCCCAAAATAGTTAGTCTGTAGAATTTTTTCCAAAATAGTAATTTCAGTGTGAACTGCCCTGTGAACACTTTAATTACAAAGGAAAAGTGCCCTTTTCTGACCTAGTGTGGTACAAATGTAATGTATTCAAACATTTAGATGAGAGAAATCTCCTTCCAGAAAAAAGAAGAGCTCTTCACATATGAGCTCACATACAATAAATTTTTCAATAATAATTGTTTTGGTAGTGATACAAGTATAAATTTTGCTTGAGTTGATTAATAATACCAAACAACAGGCTACGACATGTCCACAAAATGAAAAAAAAAAAAAAATCCTATGTAACTTCATAACTCTGACCCTGATTTTGCTCTAGCCTGCTGACTTCACAACTGTTGCTTTATTGTTTGGCTGCCTGCAGTCTATAACCACAGATCACCTAGAACAGTCTGATTCTGCAGAAAAGACTGCAGGGGAATCAATGCTTGCCTCCCATACCAAACTCTTGAAGTAAAAGAATATGAAGTACTGCACAGTGAAGAGATGAAAACATAAGCATGACAGCCACTGTGAAGAAAGTAATTTTGAAGATTAAATGATATTAACAAACACCACTTCTAAACACATTTTATGCGTGCTAAGGGGACAGCTGCTGCGCCTGCACATCTGACCTTTAATACATTTTGAATCAAAACAAAAATCTTCCATGGGATTTATGAAATACAGAGGTTTGTTGGGTTTTGTTTTGTTTTGCTTTGTTTTTTTAATTAATTGCACCAAATGTTTTAAAAATTGCAAGCAGGTCCCAAGATTTACTTTGTATATTTTCATCTTTGTTCTTCTGAATATACAACAGAACTATGCACTGGAAATCTGTCCTGATAGACATGCTGGCAAAAAAACATGTAAAGACACATCTTGTAGCAAAGAAAATTTAAGCAGAGGATTTACTATCTTAATAGCTTGAAGGACTGTTCTCTTCCTTCTTGTAATATAGAAGCAGTTAATGTGTGGGGGTTTTTTTAAAGAGCCACCCTTATGGTAACTTTAATCTCCATGTCTTAGATGTAAAATGGAGATAACTGAACTTCCCCATCTTTGTGAGCTCATTTGAGACTGAAAGAAAAATGAAGTTACAAACTTCCACTACCAGTCATTTTTTTGTCACTGAATCCTTTCACTGATTCCCATATCACTATGTAACTCAATGTAACAAGATACATTTCTTGTCATCTATTTCGTAACTCAACATTACCATAACCTAATATTACTCTGAGACTACTACTCCTTGTTTCCCACCAACACTCTGTCCCACTAATAGATCAGCTTTATGTTGGACTTCTCATCCTTTCACATTATTTGTCTGCATGCCTTTTCCCTTACCTTATTTTTCTTATGTTCCACATATATCTCCATATTTCAGCTCCTGTTGAAAAATTATTTCTGCATTTCTTCCAGTGGAATTTCTAGTTGACTTACATTAACATGTATATTGATTTTAAAACTCACTCACAATTATGAGCATGATTTTCATCTGCATAGACCTGGCAAATCATCACCTCACTCATCCTTTGTGTATATTGTACAACCCAAGGATCTGTCTTCTGTTTCTGTATTTTTCATGATTCTAAACTTTTAATACTTCCTGTCTGCAAACTACTTCACCTTTATGGAAGGCTATGTTTTAAACAAACAGCTCTTGCACAGAGGAGTGCTCAAAACTCTGCATTGAAAAAACAATTACAAACAATCATGAAATTATATTATGAAAGTTTCCATTCTGTATGATTTTTTCCTAAAGCTCTGATTCCTCCCTTTGAAAATTAGCATGTCAGATTCACCAACAGTAAGAAGAAAGTACAGAAAACACCACATCAATTAACAGATTCCTCTCCTTCCTCAAAATCCTTAGAAGAAGAAATGACCAGGTAGCATTAACTCTAACTTACTGTACTTTCACAAGACTAGAAAACTTAAATGTTTTGGTTGTTTTTTTTATAATTAGAACCTGCATAGTAATCTTTTGGGTCAGCTCTGATGTATGAATCTGTGTCTATTTCATGGTTACATTATTGTATGGACTTTCACTATTATATATTTCAGCAGTTGAAATAAGTTAGACTAAAAAAAAGACTATGACATGACAATGTTATCCAGGGAATTATAATGGGGTTTCTATATACATAAGCATAAGATACTCTCCCTTACCTTAAAACCTTTTTCATCACAATTCTGACGCAGTCTGCAATTCAAGTGCAGTAATATCATTAAAACATAAAGGCGTAATTAATAATCTCAGGTGTCTCTCTTCACAGGAAATAATCAAGTATATTAAAAAACAAGTAGTATAATTAAAATAATATCTAGCTACAGTGAACATAAAATGCTACTAACCCACAGCATGAACTGTTCCTCTATGCTTCTTTGAAATCTTGTTTGCTTTAACTATATGTAGAGCATTTTCTTTGAACTGCAGCTCACAAAGTCTTTCAAGAAGAACTGTCATTTCTTCAGTGATGGTATCCAGGTAAGTTTCATTAATAAACTTCAATGATGAAGAAGGATCAATAGTTCCACTTAGTATATACAAATCCTCTTTTATCATTGTGCATAATGTGGGTACAGAGCTTTGGTAACCATGAACCACCTTATCAAAATTTGTTTCACCACAACTAGACAAAATACAGTTCTGTAGAAGATCGCTAACCAGTCTATTCTGCATATTCTGATACTTTGTTAAAACTTCTGATTCAGGATAAAGAAACAGAAGTTGCTGTATGCACTGAGTTTTAAACTCCATTTGTTGTTGTACAGCATTAGTATTTGTTTCTTCTTGACTTTGCAGTCTATTTACTAAAAATCGTCGAAGATGCAATCTCACATCATCCCAGAGAGATTTCACATCCATAGTTGAATCATCCTCAATGGCATGAAGGGAAGATGTTAAGTCAAAAGACGTTCCACTTGGAGTACAGGGAAATGACACACCACACTGACTAGAGAGATCCAGAAGGAAGTGAAGTATCATTTCTTCTTGATTTTGCTCATTCTTCAGCAAGCTTTGCTAACAAAAGTAAATCAGACAGTATTTTAGAAATGTTTTGTAAATTCTGGTTCATAAAATGAATAGCTTCATGCTAGAGTACCAATTGTTTCCAATGCTAATTATCTTACCAGCAAATAAGAGAGAAATACAAACAACAGAAATAACAAAGCCTGTCTTCCCACGGATTTATGTGGCAATCCATCTCCTTGTCTACCTGCTCCAATAACTCATATTCCTCTTCCCATCTTTCTTAGATCCTCAACCTCTTTTCTCAATCAATTCTAATCCTCAATTCAAAGGAAAGCTTTGGAAAGCTCATTAGGTAAGCCTTGGCAGCCTGTCTGTTCTGGTCCACACACACATCTTTGAAACAAAACGGTATGAAAAATTACTCAAGATTTACACAGATAATGACAGGTTTTGCTCACAAAACCAAGACAAGAATTTATAAAATTAAACACTTGCTTTCTATGTTCTGGCTCAGTAGGCAACCATCAAAAAGGCCATTCTAAGAATAAAATAATCTTCCCAGGATGCCCTTAAAGAGCTAAAATTGAAAACTTGTTAAGAATTGAACAGGCTTAGATCACACAGGGCAGAAGAATAAGCAGCTGTGTATCCTGTCAAACCAAGATGCAGACCGATACATTAACAATATAGCAACCTCTAAATACATCTCAGCTATATGTGTTGGAGAAGGAGAAGGAAGCCAGTTAATAAAGGAGATGAAACCACATGAATGCACGTGCTGCTTGTACTTCATCTGAGCCTGAAGAGCTCCCCTCTTGGTCCAGGGCCAAGATCTCTGACCGTAGAGCTGCTTCAAGTCCAAGAGGCTATGCAGCAAATAGCAGGTCCTCTTGTCACAGCTCAATCCTTTCTACCTGGCCCAGAATGACATAAATTTAAACACCACTCTGCAGTTGTCCTTAGTATGTATGAGATGAATTGTTTGCATTAAGGTGTCCGACATATGAGTAGAAGACAACCCCAAAGTCCCATGGTCACTGAACACCAAACTCTCCTTCCTTTCTCAGAGGAAAAAACTTGCCTGTTACAAACCCACTTTCCACATCCTCAACATTTTTCTTACTGCAAGTTGGCTTTGGCCACAGTCCCAGGCCCTTCAGCTTTTTCCTTGTGAAGACCTGCTCTCAATCCTACAGCTGCACTAAAGCTGACTACAGATTTTCCTATCATAGTAACAAGAAAACTGAGTGAAATTGGTGGTAATGTTGATTTTCTGGGTTTCAGGAACTAAGTAGGCAAGCCTTAGGTGAATCAGGATCTAGACGCCCTCCCACTTGCTCCCCCACCTCCTATTGCTTCTCTCCAGCAGAGAAAAGTGTTGTGGCAAATCACATAAGGGTAGTTCTTTCCACTCATGTCCTTTCTGGGTCTCCCAGCTGTACTCCATCCTGTAAAGCAAGGCTGGTAAAGAAACTGTAGGCAACCTTCCACCTTCAGAACTAATGATTTATTTAACCTGAAGTATTTGAGGAAATGATCGGTTTTATTTCTTTTCCCATTTTGAAAGAGAGAGAAATAAGTCAAATTTGAGTATGGTATTGCTTAAATATAATAACTTCCAATACAAAATGTTCCATTTTTCTACTGTAGGAAGCTTTCATCAGTAGATAATTTATAAAAATATAAAAAAGACAAACTTTAGAACAAAAACTTCAGTTGGCTTGCTTTTTTTTTTTCTTTCATGCTTTTGAGTGACAAAAATTTTCAATATTGAAACTACTATTCTTTGTTCTGGATGACTCAGAACTATTGCACTCTTATGGGAGAAAACAAGACCTTAACTTTCCTATTGCCCTTTACTCTGGAGTGCTCTGTGATGAAAAATAAAAGACTTGCATCACAGTAGCTAATTCTGAACAAAAGACAGAGTGCATGATTGCCTCCCATAAAGGAAAGTCTTAAAAAATAACAAACTAGCTATTTTTCTTCCATTTTACATCTTTATTTCAGAATGTTTGCTGTGAATTTTTTTAATTACAAGCAGGAAATACATGTGGAAGACAGAATAATAAAGGAAATTATCAGTCAAGTATCATTCTATAAAAGCATGTGCACTTGATAGCAGTACGTATACCTAGTTAAAATCTTAAATCATACATATCAATATGCATATACATAAGGCTGATTTGATTTTCTTGTATTATCTACTGAAGTATTCTAGAAAGTTTGTGTCCCCAAAGAGAATGTGTCTCAGTGTGTAAACTGAAATCCTAATCACTAACCACTGTGTTGAAGTGTCAGGTCTCCACATGTAGACTTCTGGAGTTTAAAGGTTAATTTTTTTTTATGAACCATGCTCAAATACTATATTCTGAAAAGAACAAAACAAGAGAAGCTGTCAAAACAGTGAATGTAACTGATGCCTTTGGATGATGAATCCAAAATGTCTTCCAAGCAAATCCCTACTGCTGTTTTTTAAGGTTAAGCAGAAACATTTTTATTCATGAAAGCAGGCAAGAATCTAAGTATTGTTTCAAGCCCTTTGCAACTTAAAGTAAAGCATTAAAAATAGGGAGCTTCCAGATGCCATCTTAGACTTAGTGTTACTCAGAAAAAGAGCCCCTGAAGTGAACTTTGAAGCTCTGAAAACACAGTGTCATCAAGTCTCTTTGAACATTGCCTATATTGACATAGGCTTTTCTATTTGAAAATTAATCTGTAAAAATACTTCAAAAGATGATGCCAAAACTATTCAAGAGAAAAGGATCCAAATTAGTATCCAAAGGTTTTAGAGGAGCATGAAAAATTCTCTTATGAGCACAGGAAGTTAGTGAAAATAATACACAGGAAAACATTTCTGGTCTACCAACTGGACTACTACCTACTACAGACTACGACCCATCATATCAATAAACAAATCCCATAAGATAAATATTTTGTTAAAAAAAAGATTTTGTCATTAGTTTAACAGGAACAGAATTTAATGAAGATGTGTTCATGTACATATTCAGCTTTTAAATATTTAGAAATACAAAACAGTACAGAGAATGATGAAATTTCAAGTAATTAACATTTTCAGGCTTCATGAAGAACCTCTCAGTATTTCCATGGGAGTTCACAAATACATGTGAATACGCTAACCATAAACCTAAACACAGCACCTCAGCCAAAGCACATAACAGGACTTTGCACTATTTTTTTTAATTGTTCCAGCAACTTAAAAGATAAACAAAATACCTAACAAAATAAACACACATAATAAGGGGTAACAATGAATAGGGATATTGTCCTGAAGTAGAAGGAATGTTAGTTATTGAAGATGTATTATTTGATATTTAATTAAAAGCTTGCAAGTGAGAAGTTAAGTCAACTGACTAATTAGTTCAATGGATGGAGATAGACATTTAAGAAAGGTCAGATTGTAATAATTGCATTAATGTTGAATATTATTGAAAATAGTTTACTGCAGATCTGTTTATGGAGCTAAAGATTATCTACTGCGAGTATAACTTTTTACAGATGGATTATCTATGCTAATCCATATACACTTTTCATCTGTAGTCTCATCTACACAACAGGCTGGATTATCTAAAAAGTCATGAGCCTGGAAAGTGTGATGTCCCAGCTCCTGAGCTCCACAGATGTTTTCCTGATAAGCTGTGCAGAATTGAGACTTTAAGGCTTCTCACACTTTGCTGTCTGTTTAGCAGCCTGCCACAGAGCCATTCTCAAGGCTTAACTGGATTCTGCAGCCCACAGCCAGACCATCATGCAGTCAGTGTGCTCCTGGGTAGCTGAAGAGATGGAAAGCACATTTTGTATAAGATATACCCGAAGTATTCCAGAGATGGGGATATTTTGGTGTTTCCCAAACAAATGCCGCCACCTGGTGTTCAGGTATATCGCTTGAATAGACCCCGGAGAAGGAAGAAAGCAGGGAATGGACGCAAGTAAGTCATCATGGACATGCCCTCTTCTGAGGGAGTTTAAGTAAGGATCTAACTGGACTAAGAGGAATAACAAAAGACTTTGTAAGTCAGCATTTTTGGGGCTTCTTGCATTTTGTCTAGATCAATTATGACATAGCAGTCTCTGACACCCTTGAGTGGGGTGATTATTAACAGCAACATGCATAGTGATCACCTGTGTTAGAAGGGACAACATCACTTCTTCACCACATGAACATTAAAGACCTGGTGTTTCTAGAGGTGACTTCCTCATTTGACACAGCTTAATATCCAGTGGACTCAAGTGTGACTGAAAGATCAACAGCCAGTTTTAAGAGTTAAAAACTGAGAGGCGATTTGATGAAGCTTGAGCTCTAGCCAGGAGATAGTCCCAAAGGACAAAATACTCTACTTCTCCACAGAAGTTTTCCTTTGCCAATATATCCAATCTTAGCCTAAAGGTGTCCATGTCCTACAACTAAACCATGACATGGAAGTGACAAAGAACAATCCACTGGATACTGTTTATTTGTCCTGACACTCAAACATATAAACACACATATACATTGTTTATATATAAACTTGCAGGCTGTCATCTCCTGAGGTATCATCCTTCACTCATCTAGCCAATTCAATTTTCCAGACTTCCACTTCCACACATATATTCTAAGGTTAACTGTCAATAAGAATTTTGGATTAAAACGCCTTCTAAAATGATGGAATTTTTCACTGAAGTGAAATTTGATTTCTGGTTATGTCTGGTTGTACAAATTGCTGGGACAATCGAAGTAGCTCCCACATTTCTAATTAGAAAAAGTAGATAAGAAACTAATGCTTAAATAATGCATAAAGGACAATAACCTGTATTAGATTAGTTAAATTCATAGTGATGGACGTGAAGAACAACCAGTCACAGTAACAGCCTTGGTGTAGACAGTAACATCAGATGTTTTTTACCAATGTGTGTTTACAGAACAGTCCTAGCAGTGCTGAACATGTGGTAGTATCAGTGAAAAGACTTTGTCCCAAGTTTGTCTATTTAAGGCATGATCAAAAGGAAACATAACACCCTGCTGCAGACATAAAAACCGTACTAAGCCTTATAATAAAATTTCTGAACTATCCTCACCCAGTGAAGACTGAAATGAGAAAACTAATTAACCTCAAACCCCTCCCCCCCATCATATAACCAACTTTCCCAAACATTAAAGTCTTTAGTAAACAATATTTACCAGGCTCCTAAGGAACTCCATCAGCTCTCCGTGGTGTGTGGAAGAAGGTCTGAGAGAAGTAAAACTGCAGTTGTTTAGCCACTGAAGGCAGTCAGTTGTGCTTTGTAGTATTTCATCGGTACATATTTCATTTACTTCTGATTGCAGGTCTTTAAGACACTGTTCTATGCTAAAAAAATCAAAACCAAAAATCACAGGATTTTTTTTTCATAACTTGGAGATAAAAGCATTTTATATATTCCATATTTCAAAAAGAAAAACTACTTCATATTAATGTAACACTAGGCCGCCTTCTTCATAGATTAAATTACTCTCACAAAATGAGGCCTGAATTTGCAGGATTAACATTTAAATATAGTCAAGCTAGAGCTAAAATAAATTTCCTTCAGGCCAGATTGTACCATCCTCAGTAAGAGTAAGTACTGCCTCAATTCTCAAACAATCTTGTACTTTTTAATAAAGTAGTTAGTGAATAAGACATCATCCAACCTAAGATCTGGTCCACGGTGCTTAATTAGCTAAAGCAGAGAATATAAACTGAATCAACTACCATATTCAAAGGTGAATGTGTCATTTTGCTCCTTTAGCAATCAGCAGTTGTTTTATAATATATAACATATATTAATGACTTCTTAAAGACCCATTGACATCACAGAAAATGCTGAAAAGAATTTTACAGTCAGTTGTGCTGAGAAAGCAGATCTTTTCTTTCTTGTTTTTGTCATTAGAATACTTGAAAGAAAACAGAGTTTGTTTTCAAGGAGCAGATCCACTCCTTAACACTCATTTAGAATGATAATCCTGTTACGAAACCAGGTGTGGCTGGTATGGTTATTACAGGGATTTCAGTTGCAAAAATCACAAGAACAACTGAATATCCAAAATTATTTTATTTCTATTTGTGCGGACAACTACATAAAAAAAAAAAGAAAAATCCAGAAACATTCTAATTCTATAGCTTTTCCTACATAAACACCTTTTCAGTATTTCAGAACTACTTTTTTTAAAAAGCAATGCTTAATATTTTATATAGTTTCAGTTAGAAAATTAGTATTGACTAGATCTAGGCAGATCTAAATTTAATACAAACAGAGGCAACAATATGACTGATGCCAGTTTTGGTTTATTGAAGTGCAAAGTGATTCTCCCTAATATCTGAATTTTATTTTGGAGTATATTAGTTATTCCATTTATGTTCTTACAGCTGATAAGGGATGCGAGGTTTAACACAAATTAAAATTTAGTTCTTCCTATCTCTACAGAGTTACTGGATTTGATAAGACTCAGCTCTTTACAGGTATTTCAGTGTCAGATACTTTTGATCATATTACTTTCTATTTTTATGATATTAACCAAAAAACAAACTTGCCTATTATACTGCCACTTGCCTCTTTATTTTATAGATATAAAGTATGGCTGTTTTTCTTTAGCTGCTCTCTAACATTTTCAAACTTGAGTAGTTTTGGCAAAAGAAGAGAAAAGAAGAAGATTAGAAAAGAGGACAGGAAGAAGAGAAAAGGAGAACAAGAGGAGAGGGAAGAAAAGAAACTGGAAAACAAATACAATCTTTCAGTGTATTACAAGCTGTGAAAAAATACTAAATTAAAGACCCCCAGTTTATAAAAAAAAAAAAGGGAAAATTATTTTTTTTTAATTAGTAACATTGAATAAAGTTTTTCTTTTTTTTTCTGCATATCTTCTCTGTATGGAAAGATTAATTTTCTATGAAATATCACCTTTGGGGAGGTAACTATTTTTATTAAAAATATAATCTTCTTCAAATATGAATTTTAAAAAAATCTTAAAACATTACTAACCCATATAAATTTGTAACAAGAAATAAGTGATGAAAGGCCATTCTGAATATCACCCACTGACTGTACTTTGCCATTTAATTCTGTCTGCAGTACTGTCTTCAGGATGTGGAAGAAGTATTTATTTGATTTTCTACTGGATTTTCTCCTTTATCGAGTGATTTGCATTTTATTCTTTTACAGATGTTATGCAATGCACCCTAAATTCCTACGAGCTGTCGCATTCTGATCAACAGCAATAAAGTATATCAGTGTCATCTGTACCTTTGGGAACTGAGTCTGTTAGTTTGAACTGACATTTTAAAAGAACAGTGGAAAAAAATAAGCAAATGATCACATTAAATTAAGTTTAGAGATAAGCAGTAGTCTGCATTTTCCTTTTATTTTTAAGTTACCTACAACAAGCATAACAGAGAGAAGTGTATTTTTTCCCAGAATGCCATCAAGATATACCACCTATGATAGGTTTCACTTTGTGCCTTTTGTTTCTTTAAAATACAGTACTAAATAATAACAAGCTGTATATGAAAACTGCAACAACTACAATTATAGAATGCAAGGACGATCATAACAATCTAAGTGCAGAAAAAGAGTAGCATTTTGAATGTCAGAAAAAACATACATAAATTGTTTCCAGAACTATGACTATACAACTTCTAAAAAAAATTTCATCAAAATAAATAGGTCATTTTGAACAGCCTATTTTCCCATATTTAATTGTATTCATTAAGAATTATGGGTAATTTGTTTTATGTTTAAAAGACATGAGGTAAAACATTCAAAGTGTATCTACTCTATCAAAATGAAGTCACCACATTTTATAGCTGCATTATCTTCAGAAAACCAAATTCAGTAACTACAACTAATGCTAAAATATATAAAAACTTCTAAAACCTATAAATATATGGGTGGCCTGTAAAACACTTCTACAAAATTGATACAAAACTCTTAAGACTTTCCTGAGCATGACTGAGTTCAAAATGAAGTGCACTGAAACAAGTATCTTCCCATCATCAAAGGACCTTATCAGGAGCACAAAGGACCCCCATGGCCCACTCAGGTTCCTGATGGGATAGCCCAGCCATGAATACCAATTCTAAACTTGACAAAAGATTGGCATGCATCTTTTTAACTTGTGAAACCTGTTCTCAGGACTATGAAACTAAATGCCTTGTTCATAGACCTTGACTCCTGGGACACTATCAAAGGCTTTTATTGCAGTGTGCTGATGTGTCTCATTCAAACATACCCAATAGATTACAGCATTGTGCATTGTAAAAGGGACTACTGTCATTCGGGTGTGCCAATCTGCTTCAATTACAAACCAGTTTTTACACTCATCTTTTGATATATGAATCTGTGTGCAAGCCAATAAACTACAAGCTATGAATCGGCTACAGATGTTCTCAAGACCAGATATTTTGGTAATTTGTCCCAACACTGATAGAGGGATTAGGTGGATACCTTTCAGTGGCCCTCCCTACAGATACAAATCATGATAAGTCTGTTAATTTTATTTAATCCTTTTATCACAATAAACATTGAATTAGGACTAAAACTGTTTTTGATTGAATAAAACTATTTTCATTCTGTTTACTTACAGCATACTGTAGGTAAACATGGTCTCAAAAGCATTGCTATTTCTTTTAAGATTTTTGTCAACAATTAGTATTACAAAAACATGGTTAATTATAGGTACTTATTCCTTCACATGAATTACATCATTAAATTAAATATTTAGGAATTTGGTTACCTCTGGAAAAAAAAAAGCATTTTAATGTGTATTATCTGGGTTTAGAAAGGAACCATTTTAAACAAAATACTTCTACCAAATGGGATTAAAATTATTCTCACTGTGCGGGCTAGTATTTAAAACTTTGTAATTTCCTATCAGTTTAGGGAGAATGAGACTTTGATTTCCTTTTTTAGAAAGGAAATTTGCTGAAGCTTAGAAACTGCAAACAAAATATATAATGTTAATGTGAAAAATGTGCTTAATGTATTTAATGAATTTTATCCTTCGAAGAACAATTACAAAAAACTATATAAAGTGCTAAATCCCCCCCCCCCCCCCCCGCCCCAATAAGCCTTTTTCATTCAGGTTTAACTGCAAATATATCTTATTAAGTTCAGTGGAGTACTTTTTTTTGAACAAATTGAGGCATCAACCCATATGATGTCAACTGACACTATACACGTACGACAGGAGGGTAAATTGTCTTAAAATCTTGTGCAGTCAATGGAAAAATACAATCATGTCTGTGTGCAAACCTACCTAAATCAGGAATACAAGATCTGGAGTACAACAGGTAAATCAGACATACTTCACTACTCAATGCTTTTTCCCAGTTTACTATTGTTAACCGGTTCTATGCTCCATATGCATGTTTTTTGAAACATTCTCTGAAACACTATACCTTAATGATAAGGCGAGGCATACAATTAATGTTTTAGGTGCTCAGGTACCAATGTTGGGACATTGCTGAACCTAGTCAGAAGGTGTTTAATTCTTCTGTTGGAAATTAGCCTACTGGAACTACATCAGAATAGCTGTTCCTGGTCAGTTGGAACATCTCCAGGTCTATGACAGTGGTCACTACGAGATGCCAACAAAGAATTAAAAAAAAAAGAGAAAAAAAATGTTAAGATTTCTCAGAATATTTTCATCATCTCTAGAAGTTTGTGACACAAGGACTTAAATCAGATAGTGTCCTAGTATTTAACAGCCCTCAATTTTTCTTCCACAGATCATTCCACCTTTCTTTGAACCTGTGGAACTGTTCAGACAAAAACCAGAAAAAAATAGTCACCAAACTACTGAACAAGGAATTTTTCCCTGAAATAGTGTCTCCTTTTTACAGGTGAGGGTTGGGGTTTTTTTCACAAACTAAGCAAATTTCTGTTATCTGTGTCCACACTGGAGTGCTTTTCTGGAGTAGCATGTTGATACCATTTAGTAAGTATTCCCACTGTAGATAGCCGCAGTCTGAGAACTCCTTTGTGCTCTTATTTATTAAATTAGTGACAGTTTTTAGGAATAACCTAATCATTTGGAGAGACTGCTTTTTAAGTGGCTGCATCAATGGACAAACAGTTACAAAGCAAGTACTATAATGGAACTGATAGTGTAAGCTCTGTCATACTGATAAAACATTATTTTGAAAAGCACAGTATCAAAATGAGGGTTGCTGTCTCCATATATCATTTCCCATTGCCTAAGATTACTATGAGTAAGTTGAAGGATCATCTTCTAACTCCTTTCAATTTCTAACAAGCACTGTTTCAATTTATTTCATACAGCATATGGAACAGCCATAAAATGACAATGAGATTGGTTAAATTAAACTGCTAAGCTATAAAGTGAAATTATCTTTAAACCTCATGTTACTTATGCTTAAGATCCTCATATTCATGGAGATCTGCTTTTAGTATCAGCTTACATGTCTTTTATTAGGAACAGACAGTTTGTTTTAAAAATAATGAAATAATTGTTTGCACTTTTTTGAAGATAGCACCACTAACATAATACTACTTTGTTATTATCATGTATATTCATTAAGAAGCATGACTGCTAAAGATACAGGGCATTTTGTACAAAATCAGTCATATCATTTGGAAACCTGTGTGTCAGAGGACCTGCTGTACACATGGAGTAATACGGAATCTTTGAGAAAGACTTTTACCAGTATAATTCCCACAGGCATTTTCATTGTTACTCTTTCTCCCATGGTGAAAGAAACATTTTGTTTTATTTCATGAAAGCTGACCTACCAAAAAGGAAATACTAAGAAAATTTCTCATGATCTACAGACAATTTCATGAGGTCATTGCTGATGCCCCACCACTACCATGTATGAATTTAACCAAAAATATAAGTAACTTATTTTCTAGTAACTTTTAAACTGCCAGATTCAACCTAACTGAAAAAAAAAAGAAGATTCATGCAAAGAATGTTTTGATAACTTTGTCTTGAACAGGAACAAGAGGCTTTACCAAAAATGGCTACTTAACATCTTGCATGTTCCTGCAATGCTTATGACAACCTACAGTAATACTCATGGTACATTGTATCTCTGAGGATTTCTAAAATTCTGAAAAAAATGGGATTACTGTAGTTCCAGGCCCATAATGTTTATGCTGTTCCATTCTAGTCTATCTGACCATCAGCTTATTCTTTCTGGTGTGTCCATTTTCTTACTCCAACTGCATAAACAGATGAAATTCCTTTTCATATTTTATGTTCTTTACAATGGTGACCTCACCAGCAGAGGAGAAAGCCAGAGGATAAAGCCAGAAAGTAAAGCTGCTACTGCTAATAATATAGGTTTTGTTATCACCTCATATTTGTGTGTATGTTAACATTTTTTTCATAGTTTGACTATATTATTCTCTTATTCCTATTTTGTATCTAAGTTCTATTCAAAATAAAATAAGACCAGTAAGAATGAAGTTTAAAATTGTTTTGTAAGCAGCAATATAAAACTGATGGAAATACTGACTACAAAAACCGTACCTCTTTGGAAAAACTCTGTTAAGACAAATATGTCTTGATACTTAAAACCAGCAATTCTTTAAAGTATGATTCTGAAAGTTATAGGCTTATTATAAAGACAAAAGCCTTGAAAAAGTTAACTTCCTCAAATTCTTCTTATTGTAATCTTGGACCTTAAGACATAAACCAAAGATGTAGCACCTGCTTCAAGCACTTTGCAAGCTACTTCATCTCTCTACTTTAGCTACTTACAAAACATATCCACCAAAGCTGTAAAGTAATTATACCACTGAAACAAGAAAGAAATAGAATAGTGATTACTTTGCTGCACCTCAGCAAGCGAAACTTACTCAACAGCTTAACCATACAAGAACCATCAGTTCTACCTGAACCACTGCCTACCTTTAACTTCCAATCTTCTTTTAAACACTTGAGATATTTCAGTCCACAAGATGTAAGCTTTGCCTTGGTAAGTTATTTCAGAAGATTAGCAGTGAAACTTAGGAGGCTTTCAACTCCATTGACCAAAACGTGATAGTAACAAATAATGGCTAAAAAAACATTGTCTCATGTATTGTCATATGAAATTATTTGGGAAATTTCGCAGTGCAGTCCAAGATACGATTACAGCTTCTGTAGATGTATGTGACAGCTAACTACCTACCTAAGATACTGACAGAATTATAATCACTGTATATTGGAGTAAAGAAACTGTGTGCCTGTTAAAGTAGCCCATCTCTGAGAAACTCTCTGCTGTCCAGCTTAGCAAGGTGATGAGAAATAACTATTCCAAACTCAGTGATCATGCACAAAGACAACACAGGCTGAATAGGAATAAAATTACATTCCTTTCTCAGCTTAATTACTTATTCCTAGCAATTAGTCCAGGGCAGTGAATAGACAGATACTATTTTGACAAAGGTTTTAGTAACATTATTCCAATATCTTTACAGGTACTAAATTCTCAAATGAATACTCCAGTAATGCACTTGTACAGCAAGCAGGTTACATTCACACAGAAGAGTCAAATTCTTTTTGAGAGCTGTAATAAATATTAGGTCCAAGTAAAACTGATAAAATTTTCAATTTCATCCCTCTACAGTTAGCCCTAGTTTGAAATTCTCCCAAATACTCAACCACCATTGGGATTTTGGATGGAGATGCCGAGATTTTGCTAATTCTTTTGAATAACAGGCAAGTGAGGTGTAGCTGCTTCCTAAAAATTCCAGAAAGGA
Source organism: Haliaeetus leucocephalus (assembly GCF_000737465.1). Lineage (NCBI taxonomy): Eukaryota > Metazoa > Chordata > Aves > Accipitriformes > Accipitridae > Haliaeetus > Haliaeetus leucocephalus. Next base: position 593,262 of record NW_010973034.1, on the reverse strand, counting down.
ATAAGACAAGATTTTCTTCAAAATAAAAGATAAAGATAACTCTTGCAGCTCATCTTAGATTAACAACACATGAGCCCTTGCACACTTCAATTCTGATACAGGAACACAGAATAAGAACTAAGCACAGCAGTGCTTAATACCCTCTTTGAAACTCCTCCATCCCTTTGTTTTGAGGTAATGATAGTGGGAAGTATTTCTACGCAAATCAGCAAAGTTATGATCAACAACTGGAAAATGTCATACTACATCCTTATTGAGGTACTTTCCAGATAGTCCTATTATTCGCAAGTTAAGGATCTTGTTAGTTGCTCAAATAATGATTACCATTTATATTGAACAGTTCTGGGACAAGATGCAATGCTATAAGCATTTATTATTATTGACCTCACTGAAGCCCTTCAAAAAAGACCTTCCTCAAAATCCCAGATGACTGAATTACTGTTAATTAGACAGTCAGGTTGAAGTTTATCAGATTGAAGTCAAATGAAGCCTTTGTGAAAAGTCACACAAAGATACAGTCTCCAGTGTATTGTGGAGACACAATTATTAGTAAATAATTTTGTTGAATTCTTTGTAATTGTTCTGTTGAAGACCTAGAATACCTCACACTGTCCTACAGACTCATAGAATCTATCGTCACTTTATCACCACTAAAAGGCAGCCAATCACTCACTGAAGAAAGAACTGAATACACAAAAAAAATCAACTGCTGAAGAGATTTCATGCTTACAATCACTTTCAAGTTAAGCACTATAAGCTTGGTTTCAAGCTCTGTATGTTACTTTCTGCTTATAAGTATTAAATATCAGCTGAAAGTTTAGTTCTGTGGATTGCTCAAAAATTAACTCTTACTAACTCTTAATCCTCCAATTAGGAAAAAAAAATATAAGACTAAGTTTTGATGAACAGTAAAAGTCAAACCAAATGTGAGGGCAAAGACTGAAGACAAATGGCCATCCTGATGAAATTATGAATATAACTTCACACTTTAGAATAACCCAAGACTATCATTGCACATAAAACTCACCAGCAATGACAATAGTTTTGAGAGTTCATACTCACCTGCATCTATAAACTGCTGTAAAAATAAAGTTAACATTCAAGTGTAATAAGAGCTCTGTTATATAATAGTGAATGAATGAACCACTTACTCCCTTAAAACTTACAAATAAAACAATTTTGTACAGATGGCTTTTTTTTTTTTTTATGTAGGAGCAAATAGGATTGGTAAAATACAAAAATACTGAAGGTAATTCAACTGCTGGAAAGCATATCTGATTTGTCGTGTCACACAATTTTATAAAAGCTATTCAGTTGGAAGGCAATAAATGAGCATTCAAGTGATTTACACACTTTTGGATCATAATTTTTTACACAATGTTTTATTTTTAAAAATATATATATGCTGTATACTATTATGTTTATTCTCTGTGGTATAATAAAATCATAAATCTATCTGATGAAAAATGGATTGTATTCCAATTGTATCACTGTAGCGCATAGAGCTGCTCTTATCATACCACTTACAAAGATCAATGGTAACTTGAAAATGATTTCATTCCATGCTACCTCTAATATATTAGCAATAAAAGGACTCTTTTTAATTTAAAAGTCACATCAGCCGCTGTCCATCTTCTTTTAAACTCCTCTCCATTTCTGAAACTGACATATTACCGGAGCAAAACATCACCTGGTAACTACAGGGCTACTTTCTAATTTTCCTTGTGAAAATTAGTCTAAAAACTAGCTTAAGTGTCAATTCAGCAGAAATATAAAGCTTTTCCTGACATGTGTTGCTGTGTACCACACCCTAATCCAATCTCCTGCTCTCCTTGGATAAAGTTCCATTTGGATCTTACAAAACTTACAGTGAAAGGCTCTTCTAATTTGTAGGACTATGTACCTAAAACAGGGACAATCAGCCTTCTTAAAAATGTACGAATAGTTCCACTGTGATGATGTTAACATAAACCATAACATAAAATGTTAACTGACAAAAAGTACCACTAAAAGGAATGAACAGCTGGCCTGCTCTCTCACAGCCAAAAGTTTTCTCAACCAGCAGCATACATTTTACACACATTAAAAACAAAAATAGTAGTAAAGCAGGCATTCCGAAGACTCATCTTGATAATAATCTTTCTAACTCTCAGGCTGGCTCTGCATGATGATGACAAAATCACTTTTATTTGGTACTTGAAGAGGTGACAACACATCTGCCAAAACCACTGATACTGTTCTTTCCCAGATAAGACCATAGCAACTCAAAACTTAAGTACCTATAATTGTGTTATGACATCAACTAAACTCTAAATAAGTATCTACATTTCACTGTTGTCAACAGCTGGCAAGTTGTAATATGAAATTGTACTATGCAACGGTCCACAACAGCGTATTTCCCAGATCTCCCAGATCTTCACTATCATTGCTACCCTGGGATTATTACTATCGCAACTACATTTGTAAATACTAAGTTTTTAACTTAAAATGTTCAAATGTGAGATAAGAAAAATATAAATAAAAAGCCTGAAAAGTCTCTCAGCCTGGCATAAGCAATATAAGAATAATTCAGAGATGACTTAAAACAGTTTTCAGTGAGATACAGCAATGGTTTACTTCCATTCTTCAGGAAGCTGTTTGGGAGCAGAGACCTCTCACAAATGTGGGCTTCATTAAAATTACACAATCTTAAAACAGATGTCATTAAGGGCATCCCTTGAAATTATACAACTCTATAATGTGCACTGTTACCCAAAGGCAAGCATTTTCAAAATTTAATAGAAAAATATGCTATTTGTTATGTCTCTGAATGTACACTTATTTTTTTAAAGGGGCAATTAGTTTATTGGCTTAAGTGCATCTTTCACAGGTCAAAGTATTTTAAAGGTACTAAAGAGTTTAGCCACAAAACACTGCCACCACTTTTCAAATAAGGCACAAAACCTTGAGCTGATTTTTTTGCAGTCATGCAAAAAATCCACATCAACAAAGAATGCTTCCAGTACTCCACTGTTTCTATAGCACTGATTTTTGGAAACCAGTATGTTACAAAGAAGTGGACAATGACATATATTACAAAACAAATTTTGGTTAGAAAATCTTCTATTGCAGCATAACACTTTCAACTGAAATAGGTAAAATAATGGCTTGTATGAGAAAGATTATATATATTGACTTACTTGCTTTTTATACTTCCACTGGAAATGCTTAAAGAACATACTGAGTTCAAATTTTGCTTTTTTTCTAAAATTCTGTAGCTCTTTTAGTGAATAAAAATTCTATCTCATAGCTGTAGGAAATACAACTGTCACAGGAATACACATTTTCTTCCTCCTCTATCACACCTACTGCAATAATTCCTAAGATTAAGATGATTCAACTGTTAAAAATATCATACAGAGAAAGACTATAGCACAAAAATTATATGGCATTAAAAATTTGTTCAATGCTCCAGTGGTTAAGGTAAAATTACTACTGAAATAATTATCAGAATTTTAACCTACAACTAGAAAAGAAAGAAGGGAAAAGCTGTATTTCTTCCTAAATGTAATGACTTTCACTAATATTTTGGATACAAATAAACTACTCTTTACCTAGAAGAGTTCTTCTTTATTTTTTCATCAAGATCATGAAGGATCTGTTGAAACTCCAATTCTCCAGGTAGGACATTTAACAAACAGTCTAAATTGGAAGAATCAAGAGAATATTCTCCTCCCCATTCCATTTTCAGAATCTGTAAAATAGATACAGAAAAGTGGTTAAATAATGAAAAAATCAGACTAAAAGTATCAAAATATACAACATTTTGTTCCTTGGAAATACTTAGATTAATAAGGGAAGCATTTATATAGGGAATTATAAAATCAGTGTTGAATAGTAAACTTTGTGCATGCTTCTAAGTAGTGTGCTACAGAGAGGGACACCTGTAAAATAAAAGCAGAGATAAATTTCATAATATCTTGAATTTTTGGTTTAAAAAATCAGTTCTTTTACCTTAATCAAAGTAGCAGCTTTTTCTTTTTTTTTTTAAGATTTAGAAAGAAATTTCTCACTATTATAACTGGAAACTATAAAGACATTAGCAAGTAAATTTATTTTCTGTGTGCTTATAATTTCTGTCCAAGGAGTAACAGCTTTCTGGAAATTAAGCACATCATTGCAAACAACTAGAACATAAAAATCCAGACCAAAACACTATAATGTACCAGAAAACAAATGCCATCCTGCTTTGTACACATACTTAATAAATACTTTGCCAAAACACAGGTCAAATCCACTGACCTACTCAAACTAAGACACTAAATCCCAGGAGTCTTCATATCAGTAGTAAAGCTTAGCAGAATTACTTTTTCCTGTTTTCTCTTTCTTCTGTATTCTCTTTTTTGAGAAATAATGAAGTTGATTTTACAACCAGTGGTAACTTGCTACTGAAGTTAGAGGAAAAATTACATAAAAAGCAGAAACTTCTTAATAACCAGTATATTTCATGTATACTATTTAGTATTTAATAATACTATTCATACTGCAGTAGTAACATGAGGAACAAACATAACTATTCAGATGCACACAATGTTTGAGCAAGAAAATATAATGAATTAATAAATACACTATTTTTCTTACAAGCAATATTCTTTTATGAAGCAATTACAGTGTTGGTTGGAAATTTACCTAGAGGCACTACTAGAAAAATAGATTGAGAATATTTCTAAGTGAATGGTCTACAAGACACATGCTCCAAAAGAACATCAGATTAAGATTTAAGGTCAAGATGATAGTTTCTGGTCAAATATGAGTGTAGATCTACAAGGAGCAGAACTGCGCATTCCTTCAGCAGAAATGACGCTTTTGATTCTGGTATTGCTCTTTCAAAGCAAAGTTAGAACAAACGTGAAGGTCCTTTAAAGTCTACTGTCTCGCACATCTGAATTAACAGCACAATACTACAAAATATTTCATGGATATATAATTTTCTTGAAGCTACAGAATACCCCTTTGCAAATAACAATTCAAAGGCTTTCAACATTTTGGAATGTAGCTGAAACTCAGTCACCCTTCTGGTTAAAAAGTTTGGATGTAAACCAAATACATCACGTAACACATCGAGGGAAGATTAGTCTTTGAATATAAGACTCCAAGTATCTTAACAGATGTTACTGCAATTAAAGACACTGTAATTAAAAGTACAAGTTAAAAAGCACTCTCCCAAATGCTGAAATACTTGTCAGTTGCTCTGGCAAAAAAACAGTAGGCCAACTTTGGAAGGTTCTGCAACCAATGGAAAACCATTAAACAGCACTTTACAGAACTGAGATAAAAGGAATACTGAAAATACAGTTGTTCACTCATGTATGATACTACATATATTCAGACATGGTCACAGAAATCTATTCCTTTTTCTCTTCAGAAATATCTCAGGGTTTATACAGAATGTGATGCTAACTCTATTCAATACCTATAACTCAAACCCATCTTTTATTCAACAATGCTTGCAGAACAGTCAATGATTGGTGTAAAATGTACTGTATAATAGATACATGTAATGCAAAAATAACAACAGCTTGGAATGATTCAGTTTTCATATAATAGGTGCACAATCAAAATTTTATATTTATATTTATTCCTAACTCATTTCCTTACAGGATAGCCAAAAGAAGCTTGTGTTCCTCAGAAAAATATCAGTATAGTTTACAGACCACTTACCGTTTGAAAAATTCATCATATGAAAAAAAATCACCTTGTAAACATGACAGCCTAGTTTTCATGTATGCATTCCTGTAAGACTTCTGTGTCATACTTCTTCGGTTCACTTGTCAAAACAAGGTAATTATTCCTTTCGGTCTCGGTTTAAGGGGGAAAAAGCAACATTTGATTATTTAGTTTTCAGATGTTGTTTTAGATGGTCAATAGTAACTTCTTCTTAGGAAAATCTAAGGATTTCTCTAATACAAGACTGTCATATGAAGAAGCAAAATAAAAAAATGTTTTGGAAGGAAAAAATAAGTACATAAAGATATAAATTAATACAAATCAAGCAGAAATTCTACTGTTACTTAGCATAACCAGTGTTAGGGCCCTGGGTGGACTAATAGGCTTTAACAACCTGATGACCTGGACCCTCAGTGGAAGTAGACTATCACCCCAGCGCCTGCCCCACTTGCCTCCCTTGGGGGCAGCAGGATGGGCATCAGCTGGCAGGGTCCCTCCCCTGCCATTTGGGTTATCCCCTTTCTTCCCCAGCCCCCAAAGAGCAGCCAACCATTGCTGCTCCCTGATAGCCTGTTTGACACAGCCCTCCTCTGATGGTAAAAAGCAATTTTTGTTAATAAAGAAATAAATTTCTTGAAATGTTTATTATTTGTAATAATATGGGGGAATAACTCTTGTATTGAAACTCCAAATTCTTTCAAAGTATTTTAGACAGTAATAACCCATTTCTTCTGCAAAGGAGATTCATTTAACACTTGTTATTATGCTGCAAGTATCATTCCATCATATTTCTATTTATTATTACAGTGAAATATTGTATGTTTTGATACAAATGGTCTTTGAGAACCTGCTTCAGATGCAACTCTGTGTGTCCCTATCTGCAATAAGTATAGTTCTTTTCAAACATATTAGAGGACCATTCATCATCATAAAAATGATGTAGCTGTCAATCTTTCTGGTAGCTACTCAAGAAACTTAACCTATGTACAGTGTAGGTTAAAAGCAATATTTTTCAGGTCTCTTAATTTAACTGATGGCATCAATGCAATTTAACTTCACTGTAGCAATTCCCCACTTCTAACAAGCCTAACGCTAAGAACCAATTTTTATTGAAAACAATTAGGCCTATTCAAAAAAACATTATGGAACACTTGATATAACAGATACTTCTTGCTTTTTCAATTCATTTAGTGTTTACCACCAAAGAGCACTTTTTCTTTTTTTTTTTTTTTTAGTTTTTTCTTTTTCAGTGTCAATCAAAAGGAAGCAATCTTCTTGTAAAAGTACTACATAAAATGACACTTAGTTCAAATTGGATATTTCTTCATTCTGATAATTCAGTAAACATCACTGTAAAAACCTTCCATTACAAACATACATGGAAGATTCCATGGGATTTCTAAGATTAATTTGTAATGTTTATATTTACTATAATAAGCATTTGTTCTCAGACATACAGTTTGGAAAAGTTGTGTGGACCTAAAACTTGAATAGATTTTTGTATGAGCACTTTTGTTGAATTTATGCATGTACAATATACCTCTATGTATGTATAAATCACAATATTTAACTACAGATTCATAGTCTAACATACTGTAGATATGCCGCTAACAGACATCTCCCACTTCTTCACACAAACACTATTCTTTTAAAATAAAAATTATGAGTCCTTCCTTACACTGGGTAAAAAAATACTAGGTCATGTTTATAGCATACAAATCCGTTCCAGCATTTTTAGAAACTTTGTAAAGGTTGACAGACTTATTATGTATTGGTAAATGCTCAGTACTGTTACTCCTTTATCACCCTATAGCACTTCAGCCAGTTAAGATTCTTGTTTTGACTTCAGTGGGTTTCAGTTATCACAGGACACCGTGGAAAATGTCAGGCAAATTTTGTATCATAGTTACACAGAACACCTTGTGGGGCAAAAAAAATCTAAATACAGTTTTAAACTTCAGTTCGCCTGGAGTTTCCTCTGAATCAATTGCCTAAGTCTAATGGAAAATCAGTTACGCTGTTAGGCCTTTTGAAAAAAATTTTAGTACATACATGTTCAAGAAAATCATAGCAGAACTAAAGCAGTAAGTATAAAGTTAGACATGGTTTCTCATAATGATTGATCGCACTTTGTTAAACTTCCAACTAAACTTTAAACTTTCATGGGTTTTCAAATGCCCTGTATACATTTATGCAAACTCTAAGTAAACTAAGGAGCCTTAGGCAGTATACCATTTCATACAACACAGATCCAAAGAGATCTGTCTCTGAGCACTACAGCACCTATTTGACCAAATTACACAGTAGGTTTTCAGAAAAAAGACAAACCAAACCTTTAAGGTTTCAATAAACTCCAGAAATAGGCTTTTATACACACGCTACCGTGTATGAAATAATCTAAAGAAGTTATCTAAAGCTAAACAGAATCTACTACTTAAGCACTGGCAGGTATTTAATCGAACCAAAAATTTATGGGGTGTCACATTAAGTAAACAATGTATACTTGGGTAGAAGGTCTTAATTCCCAGTATCTCTAACCTGTTAAGGCCAGAATGTGAGGCAACATATAACACATTTATTCCAGATAATTAAATGAACCCCAAATAATTTTAACATAAATGGTTCAACAAAGAGAATTAAATACCAAGTTTGTATCTAATGGCTGAAGAATAAAATAATAAAAACCTCTTTAATTTCATTATGATAATTTAGCTTCCTGATTTTTTACAGAAAAAATGTTTTGGTTGTATCCTAACTTCTGTTATTCACCACAACCAGCATACTTGTGTAAACAAATTTCTTTAGTGGATAAAAAAACAGCAGGGTGATATTGTTTTGTTCAAATCACTCATTTCTAAACCAAGATTTGTATAAACTGAATCTCATTATTTTAAAACTCCACAATTCAGCCTTTTAAAAGTCATTCAAGAGTTAAAGAACTCATGACCTGTCACTAATTTCATTCAGTTAATGCCAGTGTACTATTTTAGTTCTTGTATAATGAGACACTTATTTCCAAATACTTCAAATATTACCTTTAGTATATTTCAAGATAACTTTTAAATAACTGTTTATATTTTGAATTTAAACAGTAACTTGTACATATAAAATATTTAGAAACTATTACCTGATACATTTATTCATTTAGCAGCATTTTTTCCCACATATAATATTGCACACTTCAGCAAAAAATGTTTTGTCTAAGTGCAGTCCAAGCACCATAGCAATCAAATTTTCTGGACTGTTACTTTACAGCCAATCTAAATATTTGAAAACTTACTTTAACATTATATGAGTTTTACCCCTAGAGCTCTCATTCCACCCATATCCAGGACAATAAAAGAAAATTGTTATCATTAGCAGTACTTTAAAAAGAGGATGTCAATGTACTCATGATTTGAAAACAGGGATATTTCAAACTGCAGCACTATATGTACAGAGAGCTAGCCAAATCATTGAAGCTTTTTTTCTGGTACTGCTTCTTATCTTACAGGAGATATCTCTTTATTGCCCTAGCATCCTTGCAAAACTAAAAGGGGATGAGAGAATTGACAAGATTTTTCATCACTCAGCTTACACTTTCAAACCATAATCTTAACAATGATTTCCTTTATCTACCTTTAGTTGCACAACTGTTCCCAGCCGCTTTACAGCACAGAAGATGTCATCTGCAATCACACAGCAGGCAGCAACAGTGATGGCAATGGCTTGAGATAATACTATTCAATGTGAAATTCCTACTGTTCTGGACTCCACATCATCTGAATATTTAAAGTTTTTTCGCAAACCACATAGAGCTTACACAAGAAATACATTTAAAAATTACTATTTCTTGAGCTCTACTCTGACACAGTAAAAGCTGCTTACCCAATTTTCTGTGGTAAAAATCCTTTCAAAATTGTAACACTGTTTAAAATGAAGACTGATAAAAGCAAAAGAAAAATTAAAAATTCTGTCTATAAAAGAACTTAACCTATTTTTGTTTCTGCTAATAGGCAGGTATTGAAGATCTCTACTTAAATTTTCCAATTCACCTTTCATATTCACCTATTTCCCACACTTTGCTGAAGCATACACAGCTTTTACAAAGAGAATACCATATTGTTCCACTAAAAAAACATTTAATGCATCTGAAAACTAGTCTTCATGAGGGTTGTATTTACAAAATATTTTGAATGCCACAAATAACTTTGAAACAAGTTTTATTAAAAACATCTTGTAATGTTCCCCCTGCAGACTTACCACATTTGCTATTGTCATAAACTTATATTTAAATGTTAATTTTATATTCATCAGTTATTTTTCACCACACACATAACACATTTTCCTTACATCTTTCAAAGAAGATTCTAAGTATCTATAATTAAATTTGTAACTGTATTGAATACAGTTTTTCTCCCAAATTCTGCCATTATAAGAGAAAGCAAGTAAAAGAGTGGGAATAAGATACAACCCACAGTGGGACTGAAGAAACACAGTCCTCACTGTGGATGAAACAGAAAACTGTGCCTTCTATCTAAAGCTGTAATACAAGAATGCAGTGCTCTGATCAAAGGCAGCTGTATCAGCCATTGAATCATCAATACTGTCTAAAGCCTTGAAAAAGGACTGTGAAAATGCACATTTCTGAAAAATAGCATATGCTATTATTTTTACTATCCGTGGGTTTTTCAAACTATGTTGCTTAGTCCTGTTTTCTAGGCATAAGTACATGCAAGAATTTAAAACTAAGATCCATGACTCTCCCTACCGCCTCTCCCCCATTCTTTGAGTCACACAAAGTGAAATGTTGAGAATATAAAGCAAAGCAATCAGCACTGCTTTTTTAGATTTCCTGCTACTTGGGACTGGTAAGAGATGTTCAAAGACAAGGAGAGAATTCTCATTTACATAAACTTAATCAAACACTATTGGTCAAAGGCAATGACTTCAAAAGAGGAACATGCCATCTGGAGTTGCAAGGAAACTCCTGAGGAGTTATGTCAGAAGAAAGGAATAAAGCATAACATGATTTCATAAGCTTCAGAAGAGAAATAGCCATTTTCTGAGTAGCTCTTGAGTGAAACAGTCCTATATCATCTTTGTCTCTCAGCTAGTTACCCCGTAGCTGGAATCCCACAGTGTACAACATTGAAGATTCAACATTTATAAACAATCAATTCTTAGACGAGAAGACCACAAACATTAAGAATCCTACCTCTGAAAAGTCGGTGGCTTTCCCTACCTTCTTATTAGTCTTTACACTCACCAAAACCCTAAGTGTGACAACCACTGTTTGTATACCAATGTGCCTCTTTTCTTTTTTTTTATCTTTTCTGGCTTTCTTTAGTAGAGATAAAAGAAGGATTCAAGATGTCTTTTCTCATGGAATTACTTTTTTGTGCCTGTAGTTCTATTATATTTAATAAGTTAAAAAAATGGATAAACCTGGGGCAATATTGTTCTCTTTACATATGGTTTGAGGCCTCACCAAAAAAAAATGCAGTAATTGACTTTTCTGCCACTGCCACATACACAAAAACACAGCATAAAACCTTCTTCTGCCATTGTCCCTGATTAAGACTACATCAATCAATCTCATCATCAAATAGATACACTTTATGAATGATGGATGTTTTAAAAATACTTTTGAATTACAAAAATAATTACCAAGCAGTAGACCAAAGTAATCACTAATGCATAGACAAGATATTCTTAGGAGCCTAGTTAGAAATACCTACTGTATGTTTTCTTATCCCTTTTTTTTAAACTAATGGTATTTGCGAAGAAAATATACAATAACTCAAATAATTTCAAAATAGGATATAGCATTTAATTTATTTTCTACAGCTACAGCTGAGGAACATATGTATTGAGTGAATTTTGCATACAGGTATGAGAAAACGTCCGAGACCAATAATTACTTTCCCCAGAAAGACTGCATGGCATTGTGTTTTTTCCTGAAGGACAAGAATATAAGATATCTCCTACATGTGAGACTAACGGTGCACCTACTGCAGAATTGTCTTTCCAATTGTGGCAATAAGAGATGCTATTTAGGGATAACATGTGAGTTTTCTCATTTTCTGTCACTTACAAACTCAGAAAGAAGAGGCAATACTTCATAAACCCCCAAATCCCTCTCAGAACTATGCTCTCAAAAACACCCGCTACAGCCTTCCTATCTTGCTTGTCATTAATGTCTAAAACTGCACAGATTTATAAGGACTGTGCTGAAGGAACTAATCTTTTAACACATTGGTAAAGAACCTAACACACACCATTTTCAACTAAAAACCTTACAAATATATACTAGCTACTTCTATACTAGACCATAAAAGCCTTCTCTCTTCTTGTTTATTGGAAAAATCCTCCATCCTGGCACAATACTCTTTGAGGACAATGGTATTTAAAGGAAAGAAATTTCAAGACCTTTGAGGTCTTATAGTTCAGTAGATCAGATACAGAGTTGTTAGAATTTTAACAGGAAATAGCCTTCCAATGAAACTATTATATTTAAAAAGAATTACAAAAGAAGTCTGTGACCACAGCTTTTAAAAGGTAAGCTGCATTTCAGACCCTTCACTCCCGCACATTCTATTTTCTTCCATTACCTCTCAATTTAAAGCTAAGAGTTTGAAAAATGTCAATTTTATAAAAATGAAATACAGAAACTCTCCATAGAGATGTGTCTTAAGTGGGTCCAAGTTTATAGTTACAGTCTTAAAGGCTTGTTTAGTAGTATGTATGTCATGGATTTTTTTCCCCCAAAAACTGTTCTTAAAGCTTCTTACTAAATTCTGCACAGGGTCATATGAAACATTTTACTGACAAGTGTAAACGTCCATTAAATTTCCTTTCCATTGTTTTTTTTTAAATCTTTCATTTCTTAAATCAAAAGTTTAAATTACTTTTTGCTGGCATAACTCAACTTGTAACGTTTCATGCCATACTGCCTAATGCTCACTACATCATTAAGACACAACAGGGTAATGCAGTCCCATACTGCTTCTTACTCACCTATGATTTTCAACTTCAAAAGCACTGTTAAGCCTCTGTTTCTCTCTCCTTGAAAAAAAAACCTGGAAGTAAAGTAATGGCACTCTACTTCCTTTTACCATGTACAGTGGAGTATATATACTGGACTACACATGATCTAGAACATGTTAGGTATTTTCAAGCTTGCAAGACAAGGTCTTGTTTGCATAAAAAGCATCTGCTTGCTTCCCCTACATACAGGAGGATGCAATGGAAACATCAAGCTGCTTAGTCTCCCACCCAAACCTTCAAAGCAGCCAACAGACCAAATCAGACTTATCTTAAGGATGTAATTTCCATCTTTGAATTCATAAGAAACCTTCATTGCTCTTATTCAAAGTATACCAGCAAATTCATGATGAAGCCCAGAAGAGACAAAGTATTTTGGCTGAGAATATTTGGTTACGTACAAACTGTAAGAGGAGAGCAAAGCGAGACTAAATGATCTTAAAGACATCTGTATCACTTCCTTTCAGAAAAATGGCTTTTCACCATAGCATAAGTGACAAGAGTGACATACCACCTATAATAACATTTTCATCCTCAGTATCTATAGCCTTTTGTTCTTTAAAGCACAAATATGTGGAATGTAGGTTAAAAAAAAGTTATTTCCCACTCATTTTTATACAAAACCCTTTTCTATTTAATACATTAATTGCCTTCTTACCTTCTATTCCTCTACTTCAACTTTTTTGTGTTCCTGCTCTTCAGTCTACTTTCCAAAGAAAATGGGGCTTGTGCAACCATTGTCTGTGTACCTGTCTTTCTCCACACTGTCCCAGGTGCACCCTCTTCCCAATTTCAGCCAAGTTTTGCAAAGGGGTAGAAGACTCAGAGATAATTAAGTTATAGTAAGTTTCAGGAAAAGAGTTGCACAAATGGAAAAGAAGATCCCTGTAACTGACTTTGCTGAACTTACCCAGAATTTGTATTCCAATGTAAGAGACAAAGCCTTAAAACATTAGGTATTCCTAATTAAAGGTGCAGTCACAGTGTGGTGTTGGAAAACAGGGAAAGTGATGACCCTAGATCCTTAAATGTCAGGGACAGGATGAGGTTGGTACTTTGCAAAGATGTATGACAATCACCAGTTGTCCTGGAGGGATCATGATAAGACACACAGCTCTATCCTGATTTCAGCATTCAGAGATTAATAGCTAGTACCTTTTGTGTAGATAATCCTTATTCTGATTTGTGGTATCTGGAGGTCTTGGGAAGCAGGGAAATGAAGCAAGTCTCCAGAGAGTTTTTGCAAAAAGAAACTGAATGAAAGTGGGAGTGAGAAATGAGCACAATGTGATTGATGGTAAGGGCATCTGCTAGCTTAGGATTGCGGAGACATCTAGGTAAGGCACTTGGAAAACACCTTACCAAAAGTGAGGGCACATATCTAAAAGGCTCCCTATTGTCTAACAGCAGGAAAATTAATGGACTGTCCTTGGACAACTGACTTGCATAGTGGCAGATGAATCATACCTGAAATGTTTCAAATAGGAAATACCTCTGATAAGCAGAAGCAGGAAAGGCAATCTGATGGAGACTCTGAGACACTGGCAGCATTTATACAAAACAAGTATGTTCAAAGTGGTTTTAAGTACTGATGACTAACCCCTGCCACATCCAGGACTGTCTGCTTGACTCTTGTCCTCCTTGTACCAATGAAAACAATGAGAGACTATCTGTTGTCCTTCAACTTAGTCAGATGCATGAGTATCCTGAGCTGCAGGTTCTGTGTTAACAAACTGTTCTCAAAATGCAACATGAATGACCAATGGAGTTGGGGAGACCTCAGCAGACTCAAGACAGTGCTTTGAAACAATCATGAAAGGTATTTCCTGACATGAAACCTCTTGGAAAATGTCAGCTAGTGCACTCAGAATGGTCTGCTGACAGAAAGGATGTGAACCTTGCCAGAGCAAGGTCCCAAGGCAGCACTTCAGGGCACAGGTTATGATTAAATCCGGAGGTTTGGCTTCATCAAGCAGTTTTGAAACCTCACTCAGAATGAGAACCTAAGCGAATGGCACACAATATACTAGTTGGAAAGATGCTTCTCCATTGAATCTAAGAATCACGTCACCTTCTATGTCTGTGTTCCTGCGTAAGTTCTCAAACCATTTATTTGCATATTGCTGCCTCATGTCGCATAAGAAGTTGTTCAGAAACACAGGTGCAGAGGAAGGAAAAAAACAACAAAAAAGTCAAGAAAATGCTACAAAGATATGTGTGGATTCTTCTTGAAATTAATGAGAAAGTTAACTACCAAAACTGCAGAAGACATGAGATTTCCCTAACTATGGGAACAGCATCATTGTTTTACATAACCGAGAAGAACGGAAGCAATGCCAGGTGCACAGTGACCTAAACATTAATTCTCAAAGTATGAGAAATCAGAGAGCATAAATGCAAGGCATATTGCATTTCACTACACTGTTTGCAAAATACTGCCCTCCAAGTCTTTCCCACAAGAATTCCACCTCTTCCATCTGACAATCAAAAAAGAAATCTGGGTTGCTTAATAACAACTGTTGACTCAAGGACTTCTACCTTAGTCATCACTGAAGTTGGAAGATATGTGATAAATAATACAAAAAAAATAAAAAAGAATGATCTGGTTAAGGCCTATGTATTCTTCCTTACAGAAATTCCTCTGCAAAGTTGGATAAATTACCAAAATCAAAATGTCATTCTGTGACAAAGGTTGTTACTCATTTTCTAGGTGCTTAAAATGAAATATAACCATGTTACATTTCTAAAAATTGCCAGATGACTTGCTAATACTTGGCATACAAATAAGACCTTAAAAAGAATATAGAAGAGATTTTTAGATTGTACTATTTCTTAGTTTAATTAATGGACAGTTTTTAATTACCAAAACAGAACAATATTTGTTTCATTTTTGCTTGGAAAGATGGTTATTAAAGACATTGTTTACATCTTAACTTAGATGTACTTTTCAAAATAAGTTTTCCAAGATCTTTGTAATTAAGCAGTATGCAAGGTGGGAAAGGGAGGAAAAGGGAAAGGGAGGAAAAGGGAAAGGGAGATGTATATAATTCTGATTTGTTTCTGTTGCTTTCATTTTTTTCCCCTTTTTAGTTAAAGGAATTCTTAAAGCCTACTTAAAAATCATACTAAAAAGGTTGTGTTTCGTCACCTTCAATTATATTGAATGCATTATTGATTATATTGTGAATGTTTTATGTTATACTTTGCACATAAAATTATTTTAAATATTCAACTTTTTGTTCTCTTAAGAAATAATATTTGACTACCAATTTTTTCAATTTTCACTGTTTTTCAAAAAAGATAAAAGTGAGGCACTAAGAGTAGTTGTTTAGATAAGGCAATTTTTCTTTAAAACTCCTACATTACATAAGAAATAGTGCACTTCTATAAATAAAATTTAAGGCAGTAATCATACATATTTTGCAAGTAAACATTTTATGAAATTTTTTTTTAATTATAAATAAAATGCCATTGCTTTCTCTCTTCATAACCAAATGTTGCCACACTGAGAGAAACATCCAATTACACCAGTTGTTGGCATTCCCCAGGGTTATGGAGTCTTTTAAATTATACCATGTTTTTCACTGGCTGTGTTCCTCACATCCAGCTGCAACTCTATTGAATACAGCAGGCTAAACGGGCAAGCAAATCCTCAAAAGCCCAGTTTTCCTGCCTAGCATTTTATTCTCACCTACCAAAACCCACTATTGCCCAGACTTATGCGTTAGCCATAGATAAGTAGGACAACAGGCTATGGTTGCCATGGCATAAAACATAGAAAGTATGGGTGTTACAGATAGCTCATCATGAGAAATCAAGGTCAGATGTTTCTGTGCTGGACTTCTGAACACTGAGAGTCCATTCAGACATAGTCTGGGGACAATACTTATCAGGGAATATGTAAGAAGAAAGAAAAATAGGATAAACTGCAATTTTACAGAACTGTTACATAGTTTTTAGAAAGATGATTACATAAAGCAAACTTATTACTAGTTCACAAATACAGACTTCCTTAAAGTTACACACACTTTCTTACACATACACTTTCTTAAACTGTATAAATTAAATATCTGAAGAAATAAATTTTTGCAGCACTGATTGTTTTTTAGGTTATTTTATAAAGATATCTGTGCTATGTTCATGTTCCAGTCAGATCATTTCAAATAGCTGACTAGAAGAAAATAGACGAGGGGGACTTCTTAAGAAACCTATGAATTCCATTCAAGCTACTACTGTAGTTTTGTATAGACTTCATTTTCTAGTAAAAAAATGCAAAAAATTGTGTTAAATATTTCCAAGGCTAAGTGAGCAAATGTCCTGTTTCTTATTTTGAGATATATTTATGAAAAGTCTATTTCTGTTTGAGAACATATATACAGTACAAGTTAAGTCTCCTGGCTTTGCTGAAGTAGCACAACAAAGGCAGAAAGAGTACAACTATTCTGAATCTCTTAGCTTGCCATATGTTGGGAAAAAATAGACAGTAACTATCAAAAAAGAGGAGGCTAAAAAAGATACGTAAGTGCTTCTGAAAGGGTATTTATTAGCTCTCAAAACATCCAACTAGTATTTGGATAAGGAATTGGCTGGATGGTCGCACTCAAAGAGTTGTGGTCAATAGCTCAATGTCCGAGTGGAGAGCATTGACGAGTGACGTTCCTCAGGAGTCTGTATTGGGACCGGCGCGGTTTAACATCTTTGTTGGCGACATGGACAGTGGGATTGAGTGCACCCTCACCAAGTTTGCTGATGACACCAAGCTGTGTGGTGCGGCTGACATGCTGGAGAGAAGGGATGTCACCCAGAGGGACCTTGACAGGCTTGAGAGGTGGGCCCATGCAAACCTCATGAAGTTCAACAAGGCCAAGTGCAAGGTCTTGCACACGGCTCGGGGCAATCCCAAGCACAATTACTGGCTGGGCAATAAGTGGATTGAGAGCAGCCCTGAGCAGAAGGACTTGGGGGTGTTGGTTGATGAGAAGCTCAACATGAGCAGGCAATGTGTGTTTGCAGCCCAGAAAGCCAACCGTATCAGGGGCTGCATCAAAAGCAGCATGACCAGCAGGTCGAAGGAGGAGATTCTCCCCTTCTACTCCAGTCTTGTGAGACCCCCCCTGGACTACTGCATCCAGCTCTGGGGCCCCCAACATAAGAAAGACATGGACCTGCTCAAGAGAGTCCAAAGGAGGGCCATGAAGATGATGTGGGGCTGGAGCACCTCTCCTGTGAAGACAGGCTGAGAGAGTTGGGGTTGTTCAGCCTGGAGAAGAGAAGGCTCCGGGGAGACCCTACAGGAGCCTTCCAGTTCCTAAAGGGGGCCTACAGGAAAGATGGGGAGGGACTCTTTAACAGGGATTGTGGTGATAGGACAAACGGTAACTGTTTTAAACTGAAAGAGGGTAAATTTAGATTAGATATTAGAAGGAAATTCTTTACATTGAGGGTGGTGAAGCACTGGAACAGTGGTTGCCCAGAGAGGTTGTGGATGCCCCATTCCTGGCAGTGTTCAAGGCCAGGCTGGATGGGGCTTTGAGCAACCTGGTCTAGTGGAAGGTGTCCCTGCCCATGGCAGGGGGGTTGAACTAGATGGTCTTTAAGGTCCCTCTGAACCCAAACCATTCTGTGATTCTATGATTTCTACCTTGGAATAGCTTCTGTATGACTGAAACTCAAGAATTTTCATAGACAATCGTATACCTTTGTACTCCATCAAACAAAACTGGAATCACTGTTTAAAGGAGGAAGACAGTGCGATTCCACACGTAACTTATCTTGGCTTCCTAGATCACAGAGCAGTTTGTGGCCCATAGCTTTTCAATCTACAGGCCTATTTCAGCTTCAGAAAGCAGTGTAGTAAGTCACTTTCTAAAACTGAATACCCTCAAGGACATGGAAAAAGCTGAAAAAGTTTAGCTAAAGATATATGGGAGTAGGAAGGACAGCTCTTGACAAACTTTACTAATACTTACTTTACTTATGTGGAAACTCAAGCTCCTTGTTCATTTAAACTTAACCTTCCAGCCCCAAATATTAATTCAACACAGATTACAGTATTTTTTTTTGTGTTAGGCTTACATTTTATTAAAGTTCAGCTTTCAACTGTAATCAAGATAAAATATAAGATTTGATAAACGGAAAGTATTTGTAGATAAAACTATTCGGCTCTTTTCCAAAATACGTCATGAAAAATGGTAAGAACCTGTACAATTGGTGTAAACAAGGGAAAAAAAAAACCTGAGGCCTTGTGTGGATTATAGTCCAAAGGACTTCCTCCTTTGAAGTTCAGTCCATTTACTGACAATAAAGTCTACCCTCATTTGAAGCAATTCTATTTCTTAATACCACATACTCATTGTCATCTTTCTTACAAATTCTACTGTCAATTTTCACTCAGTTTTTAGACATTTATTTCTCAGATGTAACTTAAATCACATGTAGTTTCAGGCTGCTACTCTTGATCACACTTGCATAGTAATGGACACCAGAATAGGTGCCAGAAAATAACAGTAATTCTCTCTTGGCTAACTGGTGAAAAACATGTAATTAGTGAATTTGGATGTTATTTATACTATTGCAGATGAACATAATTTGGTAAGTCAACCCAGGAATCCCTTCTTTCACGTATTAATTTTCAGAGCTACTCAGTGTTTCAGAAAATCTCAGTTCAAAACTATTAAGAGGCCTCAGCATTTTCTCAAAACCCTTGTGACAGACATACGAGTCCCTCCTAGATAAATAAGAAGCAGATCCTCTATGGTATAAAAATAATTATGATGGGACAGTTAACATTTAGTAGAGAAAAACACTAAATGCTGATGTTTGTCACATACATTTTACTCAACTTCATTTAAGTGAAATTTCATTTATGTGGCTTCTGAAATGTGGAAATTTACTTCACTTTGACAGCCTACTAAGGTGTTTTAAAAATACCGAAAATGCTTATTTAGTATAATGCCCTTGCTTTAAAAAAATTTTTCTGCTTACATTACTTTTCTATTTCAACAAGCTTTTAACGGCTGGTATCACAAACAGGCAGGAGATTAACATGTTACTTTATCAAAATATAGCATTAGTTTCCAGCTCCAGTGGTTCTGGAAACAACAGCCACTACATACGATCAAAACAAATCAGTGCTTTACATAAAAAGCTGACAGAAACGTAAAGGGGAGATTATCCCTTAGAAATCAACAAGAAGTGTTTAATCCCTGCATGCACCAGATTCTGCTGACCGTGGCCTCTGTAAGGCCCACCAGAAGCCTTTCGTGACCCTTTACCTCCATTTCTTAGGAGATGACTTTAGGAAAAGATTCCAGGCCCCTTTCCTTCGACTTGGTTGGATAAACCTTTGAGGGAGGAGGGGGTGGAAAGTGAACTTCTCCTAATCACAAATACTGGCACTACATTATGATTGTTCCTTCAAAAAAAAATAATAAAGACACACCTTTGCCACAACTGAAAGCCCTGCAGTAAAAATGACTTATACAAGGAAAGGTGTCTCAGCTGATAACTGAACTATACATTTCAGTGGGAACTCAAATATTAAATTACATCTTCATAGACTAACCTATGCCAAAATGTAAACACATGTATTACACTTGCAGTAAAAATACTACATTGTATAAATTGTGAAATGCATTTGTGCTGCTTATATCAAGAATAAAACAGTACACCATTATGCACTAACATGAACAAGCAATGAGGAATCTGAAATTAACTCTGGAACTACGCAAAACAATTCATACTCAACTTTTGCCAGGAGCATCTCCTCTGATCTACTGTGTTCTGAATCTCTGAACAAGTAACTTACCTTTTGTACTTGAAAACACTGTAAATACTGAAATGCTAGGTTTTGAGTTCATTATTTCTCCTTGTGTTTTGGGTTTATGTGGTGGGGTCTTGCTAGCGG
>NW_010973034.1:551991-572614 GCF_000737465.1 Haliaeetus leucocephalus | reverse complement strand
TCCTCACGCCGGAGCAGGGGGATGCCGCCCAAGATGGGTGGGACTCCATGGGGAAGCCCGTGCTGGAGCAGGCTGTGCCTGAAGGACTGCAGCCCATGGAAAGGACCCACACTGGAGCAGGTCGTGAAGGACTGCAGCCCATGGAAAGGACTCACGTTGGAGAAGTTCATGGAGGACTGTCTCCTGTGGGAGGGAACCCACGCTGGAGCAGAGGAAGAGTGAGGAGTCCTCCCCCTGAGGAGGAAGGAGCGGCAGAGACCGCTAACCTGTGGCAAGCTGACCCCAACCCCCATTCCCCTGCACTGCCGGGGGGGAGGTGGAGAAAATCAGGAGTAGGGTTGAGCCAGGAAGGATGGAGGGGTGGGGGAAGGTTTTTTTAAGATTTGGCTTTATTTCTCATTATCCTACTCTGATCTGATTGGTAGTAAATGTCCAGGTTTTGGCTGGGATAGAGTTAATTTTCTTCCTAGTAGCTGGTATAGCGCTATGTCTTGGATTCAGTATGAGAACAATGTTGATAACACACTGATGGTTTCTGAGTTGCTAAGTAGTGTTTGGACTAAGTCAAGGATTTTTCAGCTTCTGATGACCAACCAGAAAGAAGCTGGAGGGGCACAAGAAGTTGGGAGGGGAAACAGCCAGGACAGCTGACCCAAAGTGGCCAAAGGGATGTTCCATACTATGTGACATCATGCCCAGTATGTAAACTGGGGGGGCTGGCCTAAAGGGGGGGGGGGGCACAGATTGCTGCTTGGGAGCTAACTGGGCATCAGCTGGCAAGTGGCGAGCAATTGCATTATGCATCACATAATATGGTTTTGTATATTCCAATTCTTTTATTATTATTGTTGTCATTTTATTGTTGTTATTATTATCATTATTAGTTTCTTCCTTTCTGTTCTATTAAACTGCTCTTTTCTCAACCCAAGAGTTTTGCCTTTTTCTTTCTGATTCTTTCCGCCATCCCACTGAGTTGGGGGGAATTGAATGAGTGGCTGGTGCTTTGTTGCTGGCTGGGGTGAAACCATGACAGTAAATTAAATTTGTTTTTTTTCCCCAGGTTGAGTTTGGGTTTTGCCTGTGACCATAACTGGTGAGTGATCCCTCCCTGTCCTTGTCTCAACCCACAAGCTTTTTGTTATATTTTCTCCTTCTCATCCCATCATGGCGGGGAAGTGAGTGAGTAGCTTTGTGGTGCTTTCTTGCTGGCTGGGCTTAAACCACAGCACCTTGCTCTTCAGACTAAACCCACTGACAGGCATTAGAAAACACAGCCTGATTCAACTAACCTCCCCTTTAATGAATACTAGACACCAGGAGACAGAGATGGATTTCAACAGAATCGGGATATTTTCCAAATTGTGAGCATTTGGCTAAGTAACATGGTAAAATCTGCATATTCAGGAAGCACAGCTCTCCCCCAAGTCTAACTGACCTAGAGTAAGTCCACAGAAACTGTAGACTGAATTTTAAATGTTCTTCTAATTAACTATTCTACACTTTGTGGTGGTTTTTTTTCCTGCACTTAGAAGTACTTGTGCACACAAAGCATTTAAAGAATACCACCACTGAATGATGAAATGGAGATACAGAAATAAATACGAAGATATGTAGTTGACATTTGTCACTGTTTGTCCCCAAATGAAATTCATTTATTAGCGGGAAAAAAGGAAAATCCTTCCAATTTCTTTCAAAGTGACAGTCTTTCACTTGTACACTTTATACTATGATTAATAGTTAACAATAGGCTACATAATACACAGCTATAACAGAATGCTGTTTACAATGAATTACGTCCTATCAGTAGCTGAAGGAGGTAAAGAGTATCTGTAACTCTACGAACCAATAGATGCTTGGCCTGGAATTGGCAGACAGCTAACTTGCTTCTCCCTCTCTCTGTGTAACCCCACTTGTCTCTAACTTCTTTGTTACTGCTTTTTGTCAGGTGGTGAACTCCTGTAGCTAAAGTGCGCTCTGTCAACTCCCATTTGGTATTAACATCAGAATGCCATCTCCCAGCTGTTATCGACTGCTGAACCCATGCTTCTAGGCTGAGCGAACCTACCTCCACCATTTTAAGTACAACATCATTAATATTTCCTTGCACTGAAAGGAGACACAAGGTCACTAAAACAGCCTACCTGCTGACAGTGCATAAGCATCCTATAGCATTGTAACACTACTAACAGCATAACCTGTGAAAAAGTATAAGCATTTTGTAACTCAGCTAAACAGAAGCACACAACTGCAAAGGAGTAAACAGAAACTTATGGTATGGTTGCACAAATGGAGCTCAAGAAAACATGTGCAAACAGGACAATGTGCAAGGTTTGAGAAAAGTATACAAACATAGCAGGAAATATGTCTGTTGGAAACAGAAGAATCCTGCAGAATAAACAGAAAAGATGCCTCGCAAAACCAAGTCCTGATTCTGAAAAACTAAATTGTTGAGAGCAAATGAGATCGATCCTCTCTATCTCTTTGACGAGGAGGTTAAGAAGCATAAAATACAATGGAAAAAATTTGGGGCCAAGTTGCTCATTGGGTTCACGCTTTTCCTCATTAAGAGCTTGAGGCTGGCTGCTTCAGTAATGAAGACTATCAAGGACCAAACCCATCAACAGTAGCTATGCTGCATCAGTTTTGTGGTACTGTATACTCACAGTTTAGGATAAGCTTGTTAAGGACTGTTTTAGTCTTGTGTGATAATGACTGATAACAACTAAGAACTATGTGTATTGTTTATTAATGTCAAACTAGTAAAGTATTGCTTTGAAGTGTGAAACTGGGCTGATTTATCTGTCTTATACACACGATCAACACAGCAATCTTCTAACTCCCTAAATGATAAATATACACTCACTTACATTCAGTTCCAAGTGTCATGCTGTTGTGAGTAGAGTTCCATTCCCAATTCCACTACACATTACTAACTCCACTACAGAGCAGAAGTTGGGTAAACCACCTACTCCTATTCTTTAAATTTGATTAAAACAGGAACACTATTTCCTTCCTCCCCTTTCCTTTGTCCTATTAATATTGTAAGCTCTTCTGATTAAGGACTGTCTTTTACTATGCCTAGCATCAACCACAGCTGAGACAGGACCTCAGGTTGATAGGCACTACTTCTATCAAAACAGAAAACTGTAATGCTAATCTAACTTTTTGATAGTACAAGTACACATACATGCTTCTGCAACTACAGAAATAAGCATTTCATTTCTTGCACAGGAGTAGCTCACTGCTGTGTCTTATACCTCCCTCTAAGACTGTCCTGTAGATGCATTTTCAATCCTCACTTAATTCAGCATCTATTTCAGGGTGGTTGTCTGTGTTTCACATTCCCCCCTCCAGCCCACATCAGGGTCTGGCACCCTCCTCTCACACCATGAGTTTTGTGTGCTCTGTTATCAGAGCGCCTCCTGTACCAGTGTCCCCACCATGTTTTCAATGCCACTCTCTTCTCTAATGACAGTCCTTATTTTGCAAGTCTGCGAACAACTCTGTGTAACCTCTTTTCCCTCAGTCATTCTGCTCCCTTACCCCTTTTGTTCTGGGAGATGAATCACTCTGGATGCTAATATGCTTCACTCTACTGTGAAGATAGGTGAAGATGAGAGACGGGACTTGCTACACTGGCATGGCTTAACTGTTCAAACGTTGCATGACGTTGTTTGAAAGATATGAAGTTATGGCTATGCTAAATAACAGCAAAGGCTTTCATGTGTCACCTCTTTTCCTTTCAGTTCTCTAATTTCCTATAAAATTGTAAGAGACTACACTGAAAATTGTCCCAAAATAGAATTTTTTGCAAAGTTCTCATACTGGAAAACAGAAAAGGAAACCACATAGAAATGAGAGCAACCTTCAAACTTAACTAATCAGATGTCTTCTACACTAACTTGCCTATTCAAAAATTGAAAGTTTACCTATACAACCAAGAGATAAAAGAAAGGACTAAGATTAAATAATACATTGTATACTCACTAGATACCAAAAGATGCATACAGTGTGCAGCTAATGTATCTTCAGCAATTAAAAATTCAGCTATATGAATATTGCAATAATTTAAGTTTTTAAATTATTTACCTCAAAGTGGCAGAAACGATCACTATTTAAAAATAACATGCAAGATGCAAGTCATGAAAAATTGATGTGAAACAGCAATCTTTAAGACTTGAGCTCACTTTATGCAAAACTATTAATGCTAAAAAATCCTACCAAAATTCAAGTCATTGTAAAAAGAAATTTTATGACTTGTTCCATCAATTCTTAACCCTCAGTTTTATTCCCTCTGAAGTATACTAGCAAGCTGTATGAACTCAAAAAAAAGGATAAAGAGTTGTTGCTTAAATCAAATCACAAAGGAGAAAATTAAATTTTCTGAACCACTCTTTTTCCTCCCATTTGCCCCTCTAGTCTTTTGTTTTCTGCTACACTCCCCCCTTCAAATTTCCCAATGAAAATAAATGCTGGATGGCTTTGTGTTAAGTCAGAAAAATAATCTATAACTGCATTTTACTGTATTTGCCGCTTAACATATCCCAACAGTGAACCTAACATTTAGAATCTATCATATCAACATAGTCGTCATGATCCAAGCTGCAAATAATAGAGAGTGTCACTGTCAATTTTGCTTTCTCACACTTCCTTCCCTTCACTTCATCTGATTTTAATAATCCCTGTCAAACCACAAACAGTCCAAATTACCTTCTTGACACAGAAGCTTTCAAGGAAGAGACAGAATCTCAACTTTCATTTAGCGACTACAAAAGCAAGCTGTCCGACTGGACAAATATTATTTCCACTCTTGACAATCTCTACAGTAAAGCATGCTTTTTAATTTTCACTGAAGCTGCCAAGAGTTTGAGATAAGCTTCTTGTTTAGTGTAGACTGACTCACAGGATTAGCAAACCAACAACTGTAATTGTGTTTAAAGAAGCCAGCACTTTCAAGTCAAAGAAAAAATTGCTTGCAAAAGGTGACAATTCCATGTCATAAGCTAACTGAATTAAGAAAAAGATTATACAAATAATTTCAATTTAGTAGATCTTATAGGATCTGTTTCAAGATAGTTTTACATTTCTAAGATTGACCAAATGGTTGCTGCTAAGATGTAATATAAATCAGAATTTCAAAGAGGACAACTTTATATTCAACTACATCAGCAACAGTCTAAGGAAGGTTAGCATGTGACAACAGGAAATGTTCAAGGCAAATAAGCTTCCGCAAAAGGATGGATCTGTAATCATTTTCCCCTCTGTTGGCTTGTCTTCAAAGTAAGCTTGATAACATAACTCGCTGCTTCACATATATCAGTTTAAAAGTAATTGATTTCTCTGATGAGGCACAGTATTGTATAATTAGCATTCTATTTGAAGTTTATGTGGATTAATCAAAGCATAATACATTTTTACAGAAAATATTTTCTTCACATAGACACAGCAGTCTCTCTAATCATCTGGAAGTCTATTGCTTTTTAGTATTTTGACTTATTTAAAGTTGTAATCAGGTTTTGAAGTGTTACTAGGTATGAAAAAAGAAAACAGAATAACCAAGATGCTTCCCATCAGAAGCCTCACGTGAAGTATTTGCTTAAATACCTCAGACTGCCTGTCCCACGCACAGGCCTAATTTAAGACTAATCAAAGCTGTTTTAAGAGATTCTTTGGTAACTAGTCAGAATACACCAAAACAATAAAAGCCTATCTTTGAGGAATCCATAAAATCACTATGAAATACAGAGGTATATGCCAAGGTGGTGTTTAGAGTTCCACAACAAGAGAATTATGCTTTCTACTAATACAGCAACATTTTAGTGTTCTTTTAACAGTTTGGGCTGGCAGCTGGCTCTCCATGATCTCCCATCTTCATGGCCAGACATCCTCCTGCTTGCCTTTTTATTTTGTTGTCCTTGTTAGCAATGAGTAAGAGTTTTAACAGCTTACTGTATTTTTCTCCTTCAGCACTGCTAGCCAAAGCACAATTTTGATACTCAGCAGTACATTGATTCTACCACAGGTCTGCATCAGATTAGACCTGCATGTTCTTTTATTCTAAAAAAAGGATCAGATCAAAAGATCACCTAAAGGAGAAAAAAAATTATATGAGAAACACACAGACAAAAGGTATTCTCAGTTTTAATTAAAAGGACATTGATTTAAGTCTCTTTAAGTAAGTGCTTAGTCTTGACTATGTCTTGACTTCTAGGTAACTATCAGTTTGAATCCAGTGCAGAACTCATAACGGATACCAGCTAGCTCTATGCATTAAAAAAGCACAGATTATGTATCATTTAGGGTTTAAGCACTACCAAACACAATGGAAGTAGGAGATAGGAAGGGCATCTCTAGAACAGTATTTTAAAGTACAAATGCACTGACCGATATGAAAGTATGTATACACCACATGTACTTAATGGTAATCAAGTTAATTGTACAAAACTAAACCTTGTGTCTAACTGGTTTGCAGTTCTGTAACTACCAGGAAAGCTAGATTTTTAAATTATTCTTTTTTTTTTAAAGACAGGAATGTCTTACTAATTCATAAGCCATATACAAATGATTTTTTCAACTAGTTGCTCAGAGGTAGTCTTTATCTTCCCAGAGCATCCTCTGTACTTCAATTCAGTTTTGTCTCACTTTGTTACATCTTTATTTCGTGGCAAGAAGTGCCATCACAACTATGATGCCACAAAAGCAAAAAAAAATGCATAAGCAAGTGGCACTTTTAAAGAATATTTATCCACAATACCTTTCCATTGCTGCTGAAAAAGCAAGAAAGGAAAATAAAGGAATAGTTATAGTGAAAAGAACTTCCTTCTTCTTAACGATCTCTTAAACTATTCTCTTGCACTCCAGCCTGAAGCTCCTCATCATAGGGCAAAGCAAGAGTCCTGCAGCTGGCAGCTCATGAAAGAAACATCTCGTACTTCACGGTGAAGTTCATTTACCTCTATACTGTTAATCTGTATATGCCATGGAAATGCCATGTGGCTATGATTCAAGAATACTCATGGAGAGCTCTGATACATTCTACCCACTCTTCTGGGAAGATGCTGTGTCAAGAATACTATTTCACAACAAGGTAAGAGGCAACAGTGTTAAAAGGTGGGAGGGGGAATTGTAACAAAATGCATTCACACAGGGGAAAATAAATCCTTCTTTGGAACCAGACCAGGTCATAAACTACCCTGTAAGAAGGAAAGACAATCAGCTGATTTGTGATGCAGAGAGGGGTTCCTCCTCCCTATCATCTTAAACAACTACTATAAAGATATTATATTAAATTCTCTAGTGGAGAAAGCACTTAGCCTTTGGTTTCATGATTAAGAGGGCAAGTGTTCATAAATATCTTACAAGTGAACGCCATGCACTGTATTATTTCTTACATAAGTACAAGACTCTCAAATGAGTTGTGCAACCAGCCAAGAAGTGGAACTACAGTGTAAACAATGTGCACTACTTGCCTATCACATGAAATAAATCTTTTGCTTCAGAACAAAACTGGACTGAAAACTAAGATCTAATTTTTTTTTTTTTTGCAAGGAAAGACTACATTTCAGGTTTCTAGAGGGAAAGAGAGGGGGACACCATAGACAAAAAAAAAAGGAGTAAAAACTTCTTTCTAGAGTCACATTAACATTTCAGCAAATTTCTTTTTCCTTATATTAATTTCATAGCATTTTATAACTTTTTAAAAGTTAAAAATTAATAAGCCATGTAAGATTCAAGCTGGAACCTTATATTACAATCAAATTTTTAAGGTTCAATTTATATATTTTTAAGTTTAACTGCCTAAAACTGAGTATAGTAACAACTCTAGCAGTATATCCTTCAGAAGCACGAGTTGTAACCAAATCTATTTTCAGATAAGAGTTCTACATTGAACCTTAGCATTTCAACCCTATTCTATTGATCTGCAAGATAAATTATGCTTGTTGTGACCCAGCCAACAGCAGGTGGTCCCGGCCCAAGATTCCCTTCACTGGTACACCACCAGGAAACAGTATGGAGGATGATACAAGCGCAGACAAAACATCCAATGAGAAAAACAGTTAATGGTATGTACTCTGAAAAATGAAGTAAGAGTTCAGGGATAGAAAAGGGAAGGAGCATTTATTGAAACGACATATTTTTTCCTAGATAAGCTGGTAATAAGTGACATTACAATACCCTGCCTCATGCTAATCTTTGGAGCCAAACATTGTTCAGGAACTTTAAGTTTGTTCTGAATAAGAGAATCAAAAGTCTATTGCTTTGCAAGTGTGTATCATGGAATGGCATTGAACAAATAATTTGATTTTTAATACCAAGGCAGACTGGAATATTTTTCCATTTTTGTCTTCTATCACTGTGTGCACCAGGGAGAAGTTTATTACAGGAAAAGAACCAAGTGCAGTGTATTCCTCACACACCCTATATCTGCATTACCTGACAGAACTCACATGCTCCCAGTCAAATGGCATGGTAAGAATTAAAAACATTGTAGAGCCTACTATTCCTATTTCAAATAATCCACTTCTTTATCTGTACTACAAGATAGTATAGCTCCCTAAACCACTTCTTCTTAGAATGATTACAAGTTTTTATTCAAAGTAGATTTTTGTACTATTATACGCTAATGGCAATGCAATAAAAAGAGTGGAGAGAAATTGATTGTACTGAGAAAAGAGATTCAGACAACTTGAGAGATAGGCCACATTTTCTGACCCTTTCTTCACAGGGTCAAGAGAGGTTATTAGGGTTTTCTGTGTATTACAGAACAGGCTGTATTCTGCTCCAAATGTAATAAATATTAGGGACTGTTGCACCTAAGCAAATGCTGTAAAGTACAATATGCTTTTCAAAAACAGTGGTCTCAATTCGCTTCCATAATAACCATGAAAGTCCTTACTACAAAGAGATACCCTATTCAGATTTCTGACAAAATTATACTAATCCAAAGTTTATAACTTTCCATTTCTTAACAGTTAAAACAGCTAGTCATTTTTATAGCTGCTGTAAAGAGATAAGATTTTATAAAATGGTTAATCTGAACAAAGCTTGCTTAGAACTTTTTAAAAACTTCTAAATGTAGCATCTCCTACATTTTCTTCAATCAATAAATTTCATATATATTCTTCATTAGTACCAATAAGCACTTTCCTAGAAACTTCACAGGTCTCATCTAACCACCCAGTTAGAACTTGTTAAGCATTTATAGTTTACAGCAAATCAATTTCAGAATGTATCAATGTACAATTCACATTAATACATACCTTCAGTGAGTACGTTCTCTCTGTAACTGAAATCTTGTTTTCAGTTTTAAGGGACTATGCACAGCATTCAGTTAATAGTTCATCGTGGTCCTATGTAAAAAGAAGGTATTAAAATTACTAATAGGTAGTATTTGAAGAACTAACACTTTCACAGATAAATATCCTAGTTGCTTAAGTATTATATAAAATTGCTCACACAGTAAGACAGTATGCTTCTTAATTCCAACTGCTAAATAACAGTCCAAGTTCAAAATGTTAAAAAAAGTTTTAACTTTAGGAGCCTCCATTTCTGCTGATACTTACTACACAAACCATGGTGCTACATAACACTTCACTTTGTTGTTCCAAAGGTATAAAAGCAATGGCAAGAAGACATGTAGGGGATGGGAAACTAGAAGGCCACAGAATATCCCAAAATAACATAGTAGCTGTAAGAAATGCTTAGGCAAGGCCCACATAGCTCAGTAGTTTCAATGAGAATAATCTACCTTGTGGTCACACACTTGTAGAACAATCAGCTTAGAAAACAGAAGAGGTGGAAGTTTGAGATGAACATTCCATATATGAAGAGGGCTTACAAGAAAGATGGAGAGACTTTTTACCAGGGCCTGTAGCGACAGGACAAGGGGCAAAGGTTTTAAACTGAAAGTGGGTAGATTTAAATTGGACATAAGGAAGAAACTCTTTACTATGAGGGTGGTGAGGCACAGGAACAGGTTGCCCAGAGAGGTTGTGAATGCCCCATCCCTGGCAGTGTTCAAGGCCAGGTTGGATGGGCTTTGAGCAACCTGGTCTAGTGGAAGGTGCCCCTGCCTATGGCAGGGGGGTTGGAACTAGATGGTCTGTAACGGTCCTTTCCAACCCAAACCATTCTGTGATTCTACAATTCTATGACTGTATTAAAAGAACTAAAGATGGACTGTTGCATCGAGTAGTGGTTGTGGACACTAACATAATGAATCAAATCACCTAAAAACTAGCTCAGCAAAAATATCCTTCCAACCTTCTGTGGCAGCCACTTACCCTGTGCAAGCCCATTTATCCCCATTTACCAGGCAGCTGTAATAACCACTGATGATGGCACAGGGCAGGTGACTGCAGTGAGTGGTTGGTGCAGTCCTGCCCACTTGGCAGCAGTGCCAGTTTATGCTAGATTAAATTGACAAAACTCTGTTGAAAATGATAGATTGCCTGCATTAGACTTACAGACCTTGAGAAATCATCTCTAAAGAGGAACTGAAAGGACTGTGTTTACACATGCATGCTAACTTACCTGAATAGAAAGTTCCATTATGTTTAACAGCAATAAAATGGGAAAGCGTATGTAAGAAATAACAGGAAGTATCCTGCTCACCTACTTTTGCTTCACAATATTTTAAGCAATTAAAAATATTTTTACAACGCTTTCTACATGCATTAAACTCTTTTTTTATTCAGTACTGTTTATTAAGAAGAAAGTGGTTCTTTATGTGCAAAAGAATTGGGAACTCTTAGCACTTTCCAGGCTTTTAGCTGTAGTACCCCAGGACTAAAGTTCCTCTAACTCAGAAGTTCTGTAGAAGAATCAGCAAAGACGAGCAAAGGAAGTTTAAACGAATCGCATGTAGGTTTGACAATGGGATAGCCACTGTTCTTTGACCAATACTTTCACATCTGTGTTTTAAATTAAGAAGAAAACCAATAACGCCTGTACTTTTTCCACTGTTTTTATTACTTTTCTGGAAATGGAGGCTATGCAAAAATATATATAAAAAATGACAGTAAGGTTGTAACTCCAGCCCACAAAAGTCAAGAAATTTAAAGTTAGTCTGACATTCAATCCTTAAATCATGCAATTGTGCTTCTTTTTTAAAAAGCAACAATGCAAGTTAATGACAAGTTGTCAGCCCTAACTTTGAATTGCCTGAAGTTTGTCATTTGGTGTTTGTGTCACAACCTTAATGTTATTTAAATGTAGTTTTTAGTATCTATTATTTAAAAAGGTCTACTTTACGACAGCAAAAAGCTTTGATGGAATAAACCTCAAAGTACACTGTAGTGCTGGTATGCCACTTCATTAGAAGTAGTGCATAAAACATATGCTGTTGACAAATCTAATTCATTAAAGGTGAGGTAGATGCACTTTAAAACAACTGGATGGCATCATTATCTACAGTTCCTTTTATAAATTATTCTTCTTTTCCCTTTTGACTGAACTTGTCAGTGCTCCCTTTTCAGACTGTGAATGTTTTTGCCTTAAAATTCAATACCTTCAACATGTTTGGACAAGTTAAATAAGTAGCGTATTTGCTAAAACTAAAATTGTAAGCAGAAACATTCACAGTGATTATTTCACCTATATTAACTAATGAGAAATAAAATTAAGCCACAATGTATAAGAGTTTCAGCTTATCAAACATAAAATTTAAAAATGAAGAGAAGAGGAAATTACAAAGTACAACAGAGTAACATTCTGGCAGCATTTTGCATTGCTATTCAGATGACTTGGATTTGATATTGAGTTGAATTTTGCAAGAGAGAAGAAGATCAGGCACATCACAGAGCTGACAGCTGACATATTTAGTTATAAAAGGAAGAATTTCTAACTATATTACTCAGACTTTTAGGCAA
Organism: Haliaeetus leucocephalus; assembly: GCF_000737465.1. Classification (NCBI taxonomy): domain Eukaryota; kingdom Metazoa; phylum Chordata; class Aves; order Accipitriformes; family Accipitridae; genus Haliaeetus; species Haliaeetus leucocephalus. Next base: position 560,744 of record NW_010973034.1, on the reverse strand, counting down.
AGACCAGTATTGGTATAGGAACTAAAGGCTATAGAAGGGTCCATAAATAAAGTTGAGCTAGTATTTAAAGCATGGCCCATCAGTGGTGAATTCCTTGAACAACCTTCCAACAGATAAAACCCATGTAACTAGTCAAAAACTGATCAAACTCCATCTTAGAATATTGTTGCCTGTGAGAACATGTAAATTTTTCTCCTCAGCCCAGAAAGAATGAAGTCCTTCTATCACTGTGGTCTCTAAAACCCAAATCATAGTGCAGGAGCTTCATTGAATCAATTGAAAAATAAGGTGAAAAAAAATGCTTTTGAGGACTAAATATAACACGATTTATGGTTAAATCCACTAATCACATATTCAGCAAAATTCTGAACTACACTGTATACAGGGAGACTAGGAAAAAAAAAATCAAAGACTCTTAATCAAGGATTCTTTCTCTAACATAATTTTCAAATCCTTATAAAGTGATCCAAATCTACCCATTAAAAAAATACAGAAATTTTTGCATAGAATGCATAATTATATTTCAATATGTCAATACTCTGTACAAATATTTTGTAATGAATTAGCTGGATTAGCAAAGAATTTTGCCTTGTTCAAGACCATGTACAGCACATAATACCACGCTACATATTTCTATACAGACACATGTACGCATACACATTTTTAACTAGATGCAGTGTCTCAGATTAATTCTATATTGTCTCTTGCAGAGACGAGCTCATTCCGATATAACATGTATCCTGAAAATTTAAGAGGTTGACGTTTTGCTTAGAAAAAATTGGCATATGAGTAACTTAAATATGGAAACACCTCCGAATATAATTCACCGAAGCCTATTTTATGCCTCCACGGATTGGAGCAAATCAGTTTCTGCAAGCAGCTCTAAATGTTTAACCTAAAAACTGACAGATTAATTTACCACATTTCAATCAGCATCTACCATTTACCTCATAAGATTTACATCATGTATGTCCAATATGCTACACATGCAATTCTCCTAATTAGTCTCCCCATTAATCCTCATCCTGCTCTTTTTTCGTTTTGTTCCCTCCCCTACCATACTGTCTTTACAGTCCCATGAGTGGAACAGTCATATTTGTTTAAGCCTTCCGCCACTAAAACATGGGAAGAGTTAGCTGCAGATGGACAAGAGTACAGTGGTATCTCCACTCGAGGAGACACATCTCAAACGCCACCTGTCTCCAGAATCCCTTAGTGAACTGAATTCAAAATCATTCCACTTACAACATTCTTGTTACTGAGAAGATCCATATCCTATTGACTGCTGGTACTAACAACTCTTCTTGTAGAGTAATTTCTTAGATTCTGTGAAGCGGGGCTTCTGTTTACCTCTAAACAACAGGGAAGTAGGACTTTGGGTACCTAAATTCCACTCTGGTCTGCCTAATAAACCTTTGAGGATGCTGCTGGGAGTGGGGAGGCAGGAAAAGGAGAGAAACAGGGCTGGCATCCTTAGAGAGTTTACACTTACGCAGAAGAGCCCATAATGCCTTCCCAAAGGAAGCTTTTGTGCCCCCCAATATTTCCCGAAAAGATGCTCTGTTCCCAGTCAGGGATTTCAGTCCTGCTCTTACTTCAGCCCTTACTGATGATCTTTATGAGCAATAATGTTGCTAACCACACAGCCCTTCTGTCAATACTGGCACTCCAGATGGGAGAAACCACTGACAGCAAAAAGCTTCTACACTAATAAATGTCACTGCTTCATTGGGAAAGTGGAAGAAAAGAGGGAGATGCCTAATCTATGCTATTGCTTCAAAGAAATTCTTGTGCGTAAGGGGTTGCCAAAGCACCCCTTCTGCAAAAGGTCTAGCCACTTTTTCTGCAATCCTTACGTTATTTTCAGGAAGCTATTTGGAGGACCTCACCAACTCTCATAAAGCTCCTGGGACTACAGATCACAAAAGGACATTGCTGTCTCTTTCCTTGAGGGAACATTTCCCTCATAGCATAGAGTGGTATCTCTGGATGGGACAAGGACTCACATGTCTTACATCTGGGTATGCCAAAGCCAAGTAGAATCACATAGTCATCTTCACAGTTAACAAAACTCCACTTCTCTTAACTCTCAAGTCTACCAGCGTGATGGGAAACAATCAGTCATTAAGCAAAACTTCTTGTTCATCCAAATTAATTCTTCACAAGACTCAGTGAAAAAAATAAAGATTATGGATATTCGGCTTACTTTGCATTGAAACAGACCTCAAAGCCTATCTGAAGAGAAACCCACTTCCTTATGGCAATAGGTAACTACATTAATATGATCTGGGTTTTGCTATTACTCTGACAGTTAATTTTGGATTTATTCTTTGGTAAATGCTGTCTACTTTTTGAGTCTACTAGACAACGATTTCTGATAAAAAACACCAATTAACACATTATTTTAGTACTGAATGCTTCGAGACACTAAAGAGACACTGCTATCCCAGGGTAAGCTTGCCTTCAGCGGCAACCTGGAATTCTTAGGGATGGATGACAAAGAAAGTTATAAGAATACAGTATTTATCTGCAAGAGCTGCTGATGACAGGGGTTTCACTTTAACTTAAGGGACAACTAAACAGTTAGTTACAAGAACTGCTGTGATACTCTGTTAACCTCACCTTAAGTACCAAATCTACGTCTGATACCTGTATGTCACAATTTTCTATAATCTTCCAGTTACATATGGTAAGATACATAGACAGAACTGTAACATACTGTAGGGTATTTTGACACCAGCTTGCTCTTGTACCTTCTTTATCTTCCGTATTATAATTTATGCCATACCTTCTCCTAACTTCTTTTTAGTAATTTTTCTTTCTCCTCCCATCCACAATTATGTACACCTTTTGCCTACCCTCTGTACTGATCTCAAGTATAACAAACAGCAGAGAAGGTAAAAAGTGTACATGCAACACGTTACCCCACTGGTTACATCATGTCTAACTTGATTTTCTAATGTCTGTGAGCCAGGGTTCATATTTATCTGCATTGTGGGGCATCAATCATGCTGTTGGTAGTTGTCTAATAATAAATAAAACTGGAGGGGAGGGGGTATTGCAGAGAAGAAACCATCCTGAAATATTCTGAGAATATATACATTGCTATTTAACAACATACAATTATTAAGAAAAATTTATAATTTCTGCTACCATTACACACATTCACCATTCTGACTGCAGTTACTTAGAGAAGAATAATACACAAAAGACAAAAAAAAAGCATTTTAAACCACATCCAAAAATATTTTAAAAAAATTCAACAAACACAATTTGAATGAGCTTATGTGGATCCTCAAAAAAAAAAAAAAAAGAAGGTGAAAGGACTTTGATGAAGGAAAATTGGCTGACCACATCAGAATGGATCTCCTATGTAGGTGAAAATATTAGAAGGTCAGTGGGGGAATTAGGTCAATTAAGTATTCCAGGCAGGTATAGTGAATTTAGGTCAGGGCAGGAGAACAGTAATATAATTAAGAAAGAACGTCCAAGCAGCCAGAGACTAACTTATGTCCAGCAAGGACAAGAAACCTGAACTTTACGTTGTAGGAAAGGTTAAGTATTAAATGCAAAATGAAATTATTCCACTACCTGTGTATTAAAAGAAAAAAACATACAAACAAACAAAACCTTATTCCAAGTCATGAGTGACTGAAAGTGCGCTAATGAGGTGCAGTACACCAATTCATTAATGAGTGAACTAATACACATAAAGTATATAGCTTGGCACCGTTTACAGAAGAGTTATTGAACAAATTGCTGAACACCGTTCTGTGCTCTCTACATTTGTCCCTCAACCCTGATTCACTGACATACATTAACAGAATGTTTGTTGGCAGAAGGGCAGATGAATGCAAGGAGATAGGAAGATAGGCTGAGCTTGCAATGATCAGAAAAGGAAATGTTCTTTGTTAAGAAGAATGATTACACGAAAGAAACACAAATGATACCTCCTGAAAAGACCATAAAGAAGATGTTTTCAAATATAAGTACAAAGTTATGATAGCTGAGAGCTTACATAAGCATCAAGGCTTGAAGAAAAGCAACAATTTTGGCAACGCTTGCTCTGCCATTGCTATATTCATCCGCTCATGAAAGAAACTACAGGTACATTTAGAGAAGAACAATTATTATTAAGAAGCTATTCTAGCTTCTGTGGATTTATACTATGTTTATATTATTTCTAATTCTTGTAATCTCTTATCACTATAGAAGAATATTTAAATTCCTTCACCATTTTGACAAAGCCAGAGTCGGTGCTTTGTACTGAAGACAGACTTACAACATGGACTTAAAACAGGGCACAAAGTTAGATTTTTCTCCACATGAAGGCAGTGTGGAGACACTTCATGCTGTTCTAGCTGTTAAGACTGACTTTTCAGTGTAGCTTCAGTGTGGGGTTTGTTTTTTTTTTACAAAGCTGTGACTACTAAACGTTTGACCAAAATTTGCCTATGGCATTGTGGTTTTTGTTTTGTCAAAGGATACTGCTTAAACAAGTATACACACATTATATTGAGGCAACAGAAGAAAAAAGCTCTAATGAATAACCTTTTCAGCTCTGTAATTGTTAATGATGCAAAGATGTTTTTCTGAATACAATGGCCTTGCTATTTCTTTACCCAATTATTTGCTAACAGGTGGTAGATAAAAGTTCTGTATGTTGCAAAATGTAGGAGAAATTGCTTTTGGATGGCCTTGCAGTTTCTGAAGAAGATTAGGACTTTAGCCCTCTCCGATAACTTAGCTTAGAAGTACCCATATGGATTACGTCAAACTGTATGCTTAGATAATAGAAGCACTAACGAGCACTCTTTAGGATAAGATGAATTAAAACATGCAGAAGATCGCACAGTGCAGAATCATCCGAGAAGGGTCAAGTAGCGGACAAGTGAGGAAGACTACTGAAGACCACCAGAGGACTCCTGAAGACCACCAGAGACCTCAAGTACACCTGTGTGAAGGACATCTACATATGATAATGAGTTCCTGGAAAATTAATGAATATGCAAAACTTTTCTCAGAAATCTGATGAATATGTATATAGAACCTGTATATAAACTATGCAATTAACCTGACCAGGCACACACAATAGGAGGAGAAATCCCCTGTGTGCCCAGCGCTGCAATAAAGGATACCCGCTTCATAGTCTTCTGACTATTGAGTCCTGATTTCAGCTTTTCACAGCATCATTAATGAGTCAACTGATAAACTTGTTTGCATGATGGAAAATATTTTAAGCACATAATGCAAAGTAACTTCCACTAGATAAAAAAAACTGTCAGATCATATTTCACAATGGAAGAGATGTTTATGTGTGGATTGTATCACTATCACAATTACTGCAAGAAATTACATAAAATTTTCAGCATAGGAAGTCAAAAGGCTAGTGAGAAACAAAAAATGCAAAAAATAATCCCAAACCCTAAATTGCAAATTTGAGGATGAAGTGGTGAAGCCTTGCAGAAAGAGACTGTGAATTTAAGGACAAGGTTCAACAGTGATCACATTGATCATGGCTATACCAACCAATGAGGCCTGGAGAAAGATAACTGCACATACTATGTGAAGTAAAATAGCCATCTATGGAAAATGTAAGAAGTGAAATTTCAAGGCAGAAGACATGGTGGTAATATGATTATGTGTAGAACATAAAGGAAGCAAAAAGTATATGGTAAAAAGCTGTAACAGTGGAATGGAAACAAAATTTCTCTTTTTTCTGTCTCTCTAGGAAATAAAATTAAAAAAGATGCAGTTACAGAAGTCTGAAAGAGATGGGCACCTGAAACACTGTAAGTAAGCTCTTCTTGTGAAAGAGTAAAAGGAATACTTATTCCTCCGATCTTGCCTTCTTAAAGAACTGAGGACATGGGAGCTGCACAGCAATTCTTGAGAGTCCTTAAATGTAATTAGAAATTCTGTGAGAGAAATACTGTTTGTGTAGCACTGAAAATCACTTCTGAATTTTTATAAAGGATGTCATGTGTACTGTAGAAGAAAAAGTGTAAAAGTGGATATTCATCTAAAATCCAGAGACAAACAGCTTAAATATAGTTTATAATACTGAGCAACTGAACCATATATTTGACAAACACATTAAAAGAACAAAGAAACCTAAAGGTACTGAAAAATATGCCAGTTAAAAAGACTGCTCCGTAGACCTATGGGACCTAATACTAACTCTTGTAAATAAGAAAAAACATAATGAATTAAGAGATATTTAGCTACTATAATGAGATCACGACAAGGATGGAAAAGAACAACATATTTTAGGCTTTTTATGAAAAAATAATAGAGGGAGAGGGTAAGTGAAATCCAAACTTACCAGACATCACTGAAATGAAGGTAAAAACACATTCTTAATTTCTTAAAGCTACACTTCAGTAACAATGTATTTTGAAGTGAAAATAAATATGAAATGTTTGATGTCTCAGTTATTTTGATTCCACATATTTTATGTGCCAGGGACAAGAAAAAAACAAATAAAAACTAGAAGACATTTCATTCTCAAAGGTAACAAATGGTCATCATGTAAGTATGCAACTTCTTTACTAGTAGCTAGTTTACAGTACTGTGTGCTGAAATTTATCGTACTGTAGGCTGAAGACTTCCCCAGCCTGTTAGGAGCCCTGTGGCATAAAACTGGTATTAGCTACCAGTTAACTAATGGTTAGTAGCTAGTAGTAGTTAATAAAACTGTTTACCAGAAAGTAAAAGTTTGCAAGAATTAAAATTAATATCTTTACAGTGCTGACAACTCAATCCTAAAGGTATAAAGGTTCAACAGGTACAAAATAGAAAATGCAACTAACCTTCATTGTCAATAAAGAAATGCAAGCAATAAATACAGCCATTTAAGTCTGAATATTCAAGTAGCTGTTTAAAGATTTTTAAATGCCACTTATACGAAAACTAATGACAGAGATTGTTGACGGTTACTTCTTCATGCTTGCATACAAAAATATAGCTGCAGTGTTAAGGAAACAGAAGATAGGAAAAAAACTTCCATAAGCATTAATGGTACCAGAATACTTTATAAACAGCAACACAAGACCCATCTGAGCCTTGGCAGAACTATTTTTCCATTCTGCTATTTGGTAAACTCTGAGAGATTTAAAACCAAGTGTCCAATGTGCTGCCAAATTTTAGATGTCTGGAGCTAGGTGGGTTTGGTTTTATTTCCACAGGAATACCTATGTTTTGTAGCAGTGGTGACGTCAAAGCATCGCTTCTACTGATCTAAGCTGCAGCGACAAACACTCAGCACTTGTTAAAGTTTTGCTGTACGTATCTCAGTTTACAGGTCTTAAAAATCAAACAGCTGCCTCAATGAGTACAGAGTGATTTGTCCACTACCACATAAGAATTTTATGGAAGAGGAGAGTAGCATTCAGTTCTCTAAGGAGGCAATCCGATCATCTTGTTTTGGCTTGAATCAGGATGTGTGCCTTCTACTCTCCAACCACATAAAAAAGGAACAAAAAAGAAAGCGTTCTACAAAGCTAATTTTATTCATTATGAAGCGCTAAGAGATCTCTTGTGTGCTATCCATTCATTGCATTACATGACACAGGAATCAAGTCAAAAGTCATCCCTCAAATTCACAAGGGACCAAAATAAAGTTTCACAAGCGGTCATAATCTTGGCATTTCTACATTTCTAAATTGAGTGCTTGAGGTACAATCTGAATATTATTTTGACCTTTTTATGTTGCTCTGTAATTCAAAAAAAATCAAACACTGACTTCCACAACGGAGAGTCAGTACCCACTTGATCAGCAGGGCAGGAATCCCTTCACCGAAATATGTGGCTCGATCATCTGGCGGCAGCGGTACCGGGTCATCCTCCCCGAGGATCAGCCATCATGTGGCGCAAGAGAATCTGAAAGTTGCTCCGAGGTACAGAGAAAAAGGTACGGAGGGTCAGACGCCCCTGGCCCCTTTCCTGACTCTCACAGCCGGCCCGTTCCAGTGGGGAGACACTTCGACCCGCACCCACCTCCAACTCCACCTGCTTCTCTACTCAGCGAGGTCTCTTCCGTCTTCCACCACACAGCCCTACCAGACCGCCTTCCCCTCTTCTAACTCTGCTGAGCAACAGAAACCGGGATTTGCACAGACCCTGAGGCGGCGCCGCCGTCTTTCCCACCTCGCCTCCGGCCTTCCCCCCCGCCACGGCCAGGACCCCTTCCCGGAGGACCCGGGGCCTCTCGGCCTGAGGGAAGCCCTCCCTTTCCCGCCCCGCGCTGAGGCGCGAAGCCGGGCCGCCTCCTCCGCCGCTCCAGCGGGGCCCCCTCAGAGGGGCGGCGGCACCGCCCTCCCGCCGCAGGGGCGGGCGCCCACCCCCGCCTCGGTCAGCCTCGTAACTGCGCGACACCCGGCTGCGCCGCAAGCCGCCCGTCGCCGCGGTGGAGAGGAGGTGGGCCGCAGGGAGGGCCGGGGCTCCGTGGTAGCGGCCTCGGCCTTGACCTGACCTGACTTGACTTGACCTGAGCCGTCCCGCTCGGCGCCGAGACCCAGGTCGTACGGTAAGGGGAGGGGAAACGCAACCCCGCCGGGGCCACTTACCGGGCCGGGCTTTCCCCCCCAGCCGCTCCGCGACGACAGCCCCGGCGACCGCGGAGCGTCAGTGACAACGGCCCGGAACGGCCGCGCCGCCACATCCGGGGGCGGGGCGGGGGAAGGCGGGAACGCCACGGGGGTCGAGCGTGGGGAGCAGCGCCCGGCACGGCCCGGCACGGCCCGACGGGCGAG
>NW_010973034.1:544837-551843 GCF_000737465.1 Haliaeetus leucocephalus | reverse complement strand
CCCCCCCCCTTTTTTTTTTCTCGGAAAACAAGTAGGAAGCGCTAGTAAAATCTCAAGCAACGCTTCGCGGTGTGTGTTTTCTGTGTTCATGTCTCCTTCTCCTTTGGTTTTTCTTTCAACAGATGGCAAGCGGCGGCCAGAAACGGGTAATCCAGTTAACTGGATTTAAGAAAGAAGAGAAGAAGGCACTGCTCAAATGGCTGTTCAAACTGGACTGTGTTTTTTTAGATAGTAAGGTATTGTTCACCAAAGCACCCGATGGTTAGGGCAGAAAGAAAAAAACGCGAGCCCTAAAGGAACGGTCTGCGCAGTAGTTTACAGTTGTGTATAAATAGCCAAGAAAGTTAAACCGTTTCCGGTGATAAACTGTGTTGTGTTGTCTTGTTTTATTAGAAATACAGAAACTGTACACATCTTATAGCAAAAAAGCTGTGCAGGAGTGAAAAGTTCTCAGCTGCCTGTGCTGCAGGTGAGTAAAAGATTTGCTGTAAAATGTCATAGGACCATAACATAGGACTGGAAAGGACCCTTAAAAGGCTTCTAGTTAGCTGGTTTTATTTCGTGAATGAACTGTCTTATGAACCTTTGTTCTTCTTGTTTCATTAACCTAGATTTTTAACATAGTATTATGTTGAAGTTCTAATTTACTTCTCTTTGGTTTGGATATTTTCCTAAATTATATTCCTGCCATCTTGCTTTATTTTATCTGCATCTGTTCCCACATAGAAAGCTTTGTTATATATTAGGTCACGAAGTCACACCCAAATGATATGGGTGCTTATGGACCCATAAAAAATGGACCACTTGAAAAGGGGGCAGAGAGAGAGTATGGACACCTGCAGTCAGCATGGATATTTGACACAAAATTCACACACAAAATCCACTGGTAAAGGTCACTGCCTGTAAGTTCCTGTTTATGCTGCAAGAGAAAATTCCAGGCTTTTGCCATTCTGAGACAAGCCTCTAGTCTTTCCTCTTGCTTTTCTTTTACCTAAGTGTCCTGGTTTCAGCTGGGATAGAGTTAATTTTCTTCCTAGTAGCTGGCATAGTGCTATGTTCTGGATTTAGGATGAGAATAAAGTTAGTAACACACTGATGTTTTCAGTTGTTGCTAAGTAGTGTTTAGACTAAGTCAAAGATTTTTCAGCTTCTCATGCCCAGCCAGCAAGAAGGCTGGAGGGGCACAAGAAGTTGGGAGGGGACACAGCCAGGGCAGCTGAGCCAAGCTGGCCAAAGGGGTATTCCATACCATGTGACGTTGTGCCCAGTATATAAACTGGGGGGAGTTGGTCTGGGGGGTGCAGATTGCCACTTGGGAACTGACTGGGCATCGGTTGGCGAGTGCATCCCTTGCTTTGTATATTCCAATCCTTTTATTATTATTATTGTAATTTTATTATTGTTATTATTATCATTATTAATTTCTTCCTTTCTGTTCTATTAAACTGCTCTTATCTCAACCCACGAGTTTTACCTTTTTCCTTCCGATTCTCTCCCTCATCCCACTGGGTGGGGGGGAGTGGGCGAGCGGCTGCGTGGTGCTTAGTTGCTGGCTGGGGTTAAACCACAACAGTAAGGCCCAATGCTGAAATCACATACATAAGCAACTAAAATGCTTTTAGAATGAGAATTCTGTATTTTGAGATTTCTTTATAGCAGATTACCTGGAAGGATTTTATGATGAGCTTAGAAAATCTTGTGGAGTTATAAGATTTCACAATGTTGATTTATTAACTGATTAAACGTGATCTTTATTTTCTCTATACCATATTCTACCAAAGTGTTAAAGCTATTTTTAGGATGGATAATCTTAAATCTAAGACATAACAGACAGAAATAACTAAATGTGGATTTGGGTTTAAAGATATATGTGAATGTCTTGATTTCATAGTTGTACTTACATAACATACTACTAGGCATTTTCAGTCATCTGTTGCTGCTAATAATGTAGGGGGGTATGTGTGAGAGTATGTATATATATATATACACAAACGTGTCTCCTTGTACTAATGTAAAGTTCTGATCACACTCTAATCAAAAAGGACATACACCAAACGCTTCCGTGAGTGAAACAATGTCAAAATGCAGATAGATTTGTGGCATAGCACTTCACTTTAACTATGATAAACCTCTGAGTTAACGTTTTCTTATTTTTCGGTGTTTAAATCATCTGGAGAAGTTTTCTTCAACTGTGTGGAAACGGTATATGTAGTGTCCACATGGCAATGCAAAACTCTGTCATGTTTCTATACTTGCAAATCTTCCCCGATGCTATCTGGTACTTTTTATCATGGAAGAGGTGTGTTGTGGTTTTAAGCCCAGCCAGCAGCTAGGCACCACGCAGCCGCTCACTCACTCCCCCCCCATCCAGTGGGATGGGGGAGAAAATCAGGAAAAGAAGTAAAACTCCTGGGTTGAGATAAGAACGGTTTAATAGAACAGAAAAGAAGAAACTAATAATGATAATGATAACACTAATAAAAATATAATAATTGTAATGAATATAATAAAATAACAAAGGGGAAAAAAAAAAAAAACAACCAAAAAAACCAAGAAAAGACAAGTGATGCACAATGCAATTGCTCACCACCCACTGACCGATGCCTGAGCAGTGATCCGCCCCCACCCCAGCCAACCGCCCACAGTTTATATACTGAGCATGCCATTCTATGGTATGGAATATTCCTTTGGCCACTTCGGGTCAGCTGTCCTGGCCATGCTTCTGCCCAGCTTCTCATTTGTGCACCTGCTTGCTGGCAGAGCATGGGAGACTGAGAAATGCTTAACTTAGAATAAGCGCTACTTAGCAATAACTAAAACATCAGTGTGCTATAAACATTCTCATGCTAAATCCAAAACACACTGTACCGGCTACTAAGAAGAAAACTCTACCCCAGCCAAAAGCAGGACAAGGTGCTATTTTTGCATAATCATTGCTGCTGCCCTTGATGGCAGAGAGAGTGTGTTCATTCCTACTGCAGTTTTTCCCAAGTAAGTGTAAAAGATCATGTTTAAACCCATCTAGAACTCCCTAGAGGTGAACAGAAATACTAACAAGGATGCCAACCTTCATGGACTTCTAGCTTACAGAACTTTTGAGTTGGAAACTTCGTATGTTAAAAACACTTTCATTTCAGGTTGTGCACAACATAGCTTTTCCACTCGTAAGTCTACTGGTACCTATGCTAGGTTATGTAGAAGTACCATCTGTGCTCCTGCACTGAGACATTTTGCCAGTCAACCCTGCTGTTCTGTGAAGCCAATTAGGTTCACACAATTCAAGTCAATCTCTCTTACAGTATCTTCTGTAGGTAGTGTTTCAATACAGGAGCAGGGTACTAACCACGGCTCTTGACCTGAACCTGTAAGAAGAGAGAGACAGAGAAAAAGAGGAAGATCATTACATACAGTATCAAAAGCATACATACAGAAGATGAAAGAGGAAAGGTGGAGGAGGTGGAGCCAAGGGATGAGAGAAAAGGATGTGAAAAGAAGAAAGGGGAAAGACAAAAGTCTAAAACCGTATCCCCCTAATATTGGTATTCACTACAGTTGCAGTGCAAGTAATATTAAGAATATATAAAAGAAACAGCTTACATGCTAAGCCCTTCGTTCCTCTTTTTAATCACTGGTGGTAAAATATTTCTTCATTTCACTATGTTTTAGTACATTTGTAAAAGTGTCAAATTATATTAAAAATAAAGGGTTAAGCATGGTTCTGTGGAAGTCATAAGAACAAAATCTGGGAAGCTGAAAAGTTCCATTTGCAGATTTTGAGGACATAGACAAGTATTTTATCTAGGAAGGGTAAAAACGTACTTCATCGTTAAAAGAAAACAAAATGATAATTTTCAGTGGTATTGTGAGATTTCTGATTCTAAAGTGTGAAGAGGAGAACTCTTGTAGTAGGAAGAAGTTTTTAAAATGGTACTTATAATTCCAGCTTTTATTTGCACAAGAAAGGTTGAAGTTAATTTTATATTAGATCTTCAGTTGATTGCCATTTGTCTGCACAAAAAATCTTTTGTGGTTGACAGTTCATTTGCTTTTTAGGAAAGTGGATACTAACTAAGGAGTACATAATTAATAGTGCCGAAAGTGGCAGATGGCTTGATGAAACAACGTACGAATGGGGATATGAAATTGAAAAAGACACCCATTATTCACCTCAAATGCAATCTGCACCTAAAAGATGGCGTGAAGAGCTGACATGCTCTAGTGCTCCAGGGGCCTTCCACAGATGGAAAGTTGTCCTCCCTGTTAAGGAAGGTGATAAAAGAATGGCGTCTATTAGAAGGTAGGAGGATATGTCTTAAAGCTTAAATAATGAACGGTGGAACACTTAATTGTATGGTTGAACACATCTTTGTTCTTCCATCCCAGTTAATTTGGTCCATAACGACCTCCAGCTCTTCAAATTCTGAATGGTTTTCATTAACATACTTCTATACTTTTTATAATGAAATTACTTTAAATCTTTAACATCACTGCTTTTCTTGCTTTCTTTTAGTATAGTGTCAAAAATAACACGCATCCGCATATGCTTGCATCTTCAGTAAACTGCTTACAGGAGCTTAATTTATGAGGCAAGATACATAGGCTTATGTTTTTTATGACTAATCATTTATTTTGTGTGGATGTTAAATGCAAATAGTAGCTGGAACAAGATACATTATTTCACTTGGGTGGTCGACCACGCTGTGACTGACCTGATCGTTTTTTGTGTTGCATCTATGCAACAGCTTCTTGTAGTTCTGAAGACCTAATTTGTACTGGAAGAGATGTTTCTGATATGATGTAAATACAGATAGTTCAGAAGGGAAAGGGCAAAAGTATAAAGGAAAAGCAGAGAAAAGGAAAGCAACTGAAGTGCAAGAATTCTGGGACTACTTTTTTTTTGCCCTCTGTATTCTTCCTACATATTTTGATTCCGTGGTTTAAATACTACAGTGAATCACAAACAGAGCGTGGTAAGTAATTTTTGCTTCTGGTGCAGGAAAAGCGAGCATCCCCTGACACTGTTTTAGAGCTTTACATTCATTGCAGGAGCAGATACTGTCCTACTCTCGTCCTCTGTTGAAATACCAGTTAGTTAAGAGTACTCAGGTCTGGGCATGCCACAGATGCCGGGGCAAGAAGGGAAGTGCGGTTTGTCTGGTTGATGATGGTACAGGGTTGCATGCTGCATTGCAGAATGCCTGTCTGCAGTTCATGAAGTGAGGTGTAGCTGAAGTTACTACCTTCTGATTTTGCCAGCTGAAGGTATTCTAAATATGCTATTTTCTTGGCTGAGTGGAAGAGGTTACTATGTGCTGTCTTGTAGAAAGATGCACTTATCCTGCTATGCTTGTGAAAAATGCTGTTTCTTTTTCTGTAAAAACTGCTTATGCAGATCTTCTTGATAACACTATTGAAATGCTGTCTTGCACAGCTCTCTGTTTGCAATGGAAATAACCTTTAACAGGAGCTACATCAGCAAGACAGGTGAACAGGCAGTTTTGTGGAAGGAATCTCTTTTTCCTGACTGTTTCCCTTACACCAGTATGGGTATCCTTTTACTCAGTCAGAAAACACTGTGAAAGGTAGATATTTTTTTGTCTCCAGCAAGTACTTTTTTCAGTCATCAAGGCCACTATTGCTTTGGGGGAAGATTGATTTTTCTCTAATATTTAAAATGCTGTGCCTTTTTTCCCCCTTCTGTGCTTTTCCTGCCTTTAGTTGGATGGGTAAGTGTATGAGACCAGCACCATTTTCTTTTTACGTAACTGGATTATGAAAAGTAAAACATATATCCAGCATGTCAGGAGACATTATTTCTTCCACCATCTTTTTGTCTGGCATCTTTTCTAAAAGATAAGAATAGTTGCAGCAGTACAATTCTGGAAGTTGCTCCTGGGGAAATTCTTAGTTGTAATGGTGTCCCAAAGAGAAATCTGTTTTCTGTGTATGACATTGGACAGCACCAAATGCTGTAACTAACTCCAAAATGAAGTAAAAAAAGTGTATTTGCATTATGAAAATACCATGTTATAGTTCAGAAAAGCAGTGTTCCATTTTTGGTAAACCACTTAATTTACTGCAAAACTTAATTGAAAGACCATCATCATTGGGGGGGGTATAATGCGATAAATTACAGCTGCTGTCACCAAATTTGATCTTTGAAAAAATGCATGGGTAAAGCTTTCTATCAGATATGTAGGAGGTGTACATTGATTTTAATTAATAGTGTTAAATTGTGAAGAGAAGCATGTTGTGTTAAGTGCGTTCTTTGCTTTTCTGAAGGCTATTAAGAGCCCTTTTATCCTCCTAATGAGGTTCGGCAGTGCCATACATCTAGAACCCTTATTCTCTTGCACTTGCATGCTTGTAGTTTGTGAATTATAATTTAGCTTTAGGCAGTATTAACGTAATGCAGTAAATACATCTTTCCAAATATGTTTATTTAGAGTTCTTCAAGCTGGAAGGGCAACCATATGTTCATCTCAAAACGAAGAGTGCACTATAACTCACATATTCATCAATAATAAAATTTTTCCTATGCAAAACAAAAAATGTCTCTCTGAAGCTCCGTACTACCCTTTGCAATATATAGGAGATTACCTTTTTGAGGTAAGTAAATTAAAAAACATATCTAAAATTAGTTTTTCATTGTCATTGTTAGCTATTTATATCAGGTTTACTTATTACTGTGAATAATGTGACATTAATAATAGAGGGGAATATGATCGGCCTGAATGTTTTGTAATTTGATTAAAGGTAACACAACTTTCTCATTCTAGGACTGTTTATCCAAGAGAAGAGAAGGCTCATGAATGTATATAAATACCTGAAGGGAGGGTGCAAAGAAGACAGAGAGAGGCTTTTGTTAGTGGTGCCCTGTGACAGGACAAGAGGCAGTGGGCACAAACTGAAGCACGGGAGGTTCTGTCTGAAAGTCAGGAAACAGTTGTTTTGGGGGGGGGGGGGGGGGGGGTTTTTTTTTTTTGGGTGGGGGGGGGGGGGGGGG